>NW_028242543.1:0-77327 GCF_964263255.1 Lissotriton vulgaris | reverse complement strand
GATAACAAATGATCGGAAAAAGGATAGACATGGTCAGTTGTATTCCTCAAATCTGACTTAAATTGGCATGATCACTTTGAATTAAGCATGGACGAAAGCCCTGCACCATCAGGAGGCATTCCGGCGCAGGGGAGGGCGTTCCTGCGCAGGAATACCTCCTAAAAGTGGCTGAGTGAAATCTACAAGAATTCACTTAGTCACTTTTAGGCCAATGCTGCGTCAAAACCCTGCGCCTGCTTGAAGCAGGCGCAAGGCTTGATGCAGCATTGGGGAGATAGGGCCCCCAAGAGCATTGCTGGAGCTGCGTCCAGCAATGCTGAGAGATGCATCACATTGTAAAGCCCTGCGCCATCAGGAGGCGCTCCGGCACAGGGGAGGGCGGAACGCCTCCTAAAAGTGGCTGAGTGAAATCTACAAGATTTCACTCAGTCACTTTTAGGCCAATGCTGCGTCAAAACCCTGCGCCTGCTTGAAGCAGGCGCAAGGCTTGATGCAGCATTGGGGAGATAGGGGCCCCCAAAGCATTGCTGGAGCTGCGTCACGCTTGCGAGGCAGCTCCAGCAATGCGCTGCTTTTACGGCACAGATGCGTGACGCATCTGTGCCTTTTTTGCCACATGGTGCGCCGCATTGTACATGCGGCGGACCATGGGTGGCGGAGCTGCGGCGCACAATAACTGGTGCATCCCTGGGGATGCGCCAGTTATTGTAAATCTGCCCCTATACATTTAGACAACGAGGGAGCACTTACTGATTAGACAGTAAAAAAGTACTCCAGTTAAGTAGAGGTATTGCACAAAACAGTGGCATCTTCGTGGACAAATTTAAATTTTTGCAAAACACACAAGTTGATGGACGGAATGTTTCACAATAGCAAAACATTCACCCCAAGTCACTGATCTGGGTTTAATCCATCGTTATTTTGCTCACCAAGCCACCCTAGTTCAGACATGGCCATATGCAAATCAGTCTTGGCCCTGTGGCTCATGGGAACAGTCCATCCCGAACTGCCAAGCCATGTCTTTCCTGGACCGGAATCAAGCATCCTAGGACCGGTTTCTGGCTATCAGCCATCTTCAGCCAGGATAGCTTGACTCCAGTGGCTTAGTGAGCAAGGGTCCCACGTCTTGTGCAACATTCCGTCCATCAATTGTTGTTTTTGCGAATTTAAATTTTTGTCATACTTTTTGACATGCAGATGACACACATAAAGAAACCAGTCAGACTCCGGTCTGCAACTGACTCCTGCAGATCAATGGGAGAAGGCTGAGCTGCAGGACCTTACCCATGGTGCAAAGTGGATTATAAAGGACTCTGTTGTGTAATATAGTCGAATGGCCATTTATCCAGTAACCCCTCGAAATAGCTAGACTTGGAGCACCTTTCTAGTGGCTTTGTCACCCCTGGCCCTAATCTTCAAAAGATCATCATTTAGTTAAGAACTCTAACAAACTGATTTGAAAAAAATGTATTGACAAACATCTGCAAAGATCTTAATTGGTGTTATGCGTTGTAGCTCGAGTTCAGTTTGATTTCGTGAGTCTTCTTCACTGTAGCCCATGTCAATAAATAAGACATCGCCACCTCACCAATAACGTGACCAGCACACATCACCCACAGCAGATCACAAAAGATCATCTCAAGAACAGACAAACCATTTGTGAAATTACTATTCTTGCACAATGCGTAAATCTTGATCTAATAATTGGGAAATATACTTACGCCAAGCAAGGCTCCCTCTATCTTTGTTTTGCGGATTTAAGCGTGCGTTTGATCTAGCAGATCACTAAATTTTATGGCGAACGCTATTAGAACTTGGGGCCCCAGAGGGTATCATTTATTTTCTAGCAACGCTTTATGAAAAACTACAAACCTCTGTACAATATGGGGTCAAAGGGGAATGTACACCCAAATTTAATGTTAGATGTGGCATCAGACAAGGCTGCGTCCTTGCACCTTTACTTTTTACTTTATTTATTAATGAGGTAGACGCAGCATTAAAATCTGTCAAATCAGAAGCCCCCTAGGCAAGAGGGATAGATATACCGGTTCTGCTTTATGCAGACGATGCTGTGCTATTGTCCAAGACACCAATTGGCCTTCAGCGATTGATAGATAAGTTCGCTGATTTTATAACTAAAAGGAAGCTGCAGAATAATAGGAATAAAACTTATACTATGGTTTGTGGTAGCGGCCATAATAAATTGTGTCCCTTTATTATAGATGGACAGAAAGTCCAACAAGTGGACAAATTCTGCTATTTGGGGATTACTTATTCAAGAGATAGAATGTGGTCTCATGAAATAAGAAATGCCCGGGCAAAATTGGCCAAAAGTGCCCATGGAGTTTTCAGATTCGCAGCTAAGCTAGGCGACAGATGCATTAGGGACATGACGCAGATATATCAGTCCAGATGCGTCTCGATCGCACTCTACGGGGCTGGGGTTTGGGGACATTATCTGGATGGTAGTTTACAAATTGAGGAAAATAATTTTCTTTAAAAACTTTTATGCTTACCAACTTCCGTCCCAACAGAACTAATCCATAGAGAAGTTGGGATTAGTTATCTTTCTGATCTGATAGCTCTAAAGCCTTTAATGATCTGGCGATCCATCTGGCAAAAAGAGGAGACTGCTTTTAATAGACTAATAATTAAAGATTGCCTTAAACTGGATAACCATCTTATGATACCCTGGCTAAAGTATATTGTATATAGTTTTAAAGAAATGTATGATTTAAGTATTCTAGATGACCCCCATGCTGTAGCAGAAATGCCTAAAGCAGTACTGAAAAATACGTTCCTGGGGTCTTATTTATGAAGGTCTTGCGCCACTTTTGCGTCACTTTTAAAATGGGAAAAAGTGACGCACCGGTGGCGCAAGGCCTTCATAAATAAAGCCCCTGTTATATAGAGCAAAAAGGCGGGCTGGCAATTAAAGACTTGTGTGTTCTATAACAGATATCTAGTTTGTGAAGGTTTCCAGTTATATCTGAGCCAGGTGACAAGAAATTCACATAGATATGTTCTTACCAGATTAAGGTTTGGGCTGGCGCATCACCTATTAGCTTTTCCACATCTTAAAAAGCACCCGGTAGGTCTATGCCCCTGTGATGGCCAAACAAAACAATCCACACTGCACTTCCTTCTTATTTGTAATCTGTATATGAATATTGGCATTGCTTATTTGAAACCTATGTTTTTAAAATATGGCATTTTTAATGTAAACGCAGCAATGAGGCTGCTTTTTATGATGCAGGAACCTGATATTTGCATTTTTACTGCTACTTTTTTACTCAAATCCATTAATGTTAGAAAAAGTATGACATTTTAAATTATGGTATTCATTTGTAGATTTGCTGTACTAAGTCTATCAAATTGTATAATGATGTATTTTTATTCATGTGCTTTTATGTTTTTTTTTACATGAACCGAATAAAGCTTTATGAAATGAAATGAAATGAAATTAAAATACTATTCTTGTCACCCAAGCCAGTCTACCCACACAAAACATCTCATCTCGTTCATATTAAAGGCCCTGAAGGGCGTGCAGATGACCAAAATGTGACATTCTAAAGGAAATCTGCCTGAATATAATTGAGATGTGCTCATACCTGCACTTCCATTCTAGTATGTGAAGAGACCTGAAACAAGATTAAATGACTAGCGTTTCATTAAAACAATGATGTTTCCTCTGCCCATTTAGCATTAGATAGACAAGTTGGGCAGAATTACAAGTCTCTTGCGCCACTTTTGCATCACTTTTAACATGGGAAAAGCGACGCAAACGCATAATACTTTAACTCCTGATCACTTTTTTATCCGTCCAATGAACACAAACATCTGTCACTGATGGATCGTGGGCAATAGGATGTTGCTACTATTGACCTACAGTTTACCTGCGATAGCTGCCGCTAAATCATCGCCAAGGCTGACAATGACAACTAACGCTAATCATATGCAGAGTAGGTGTTCCCGTACAAAGACTCACAATAACACCACTTCACGATATTCTCAACAATCAGCCAGATCAGCGATTCAGGTCAAAAACGTGCAAAAAGGCACATTAGCAGCAGGGACATAAGACCTGCTTTTTTCTGGTCTTAAGTAAGATGAAAACCTGCGGTATAAAGGGAGCCCAACCCAAAGCCACATCTGAAGACCAACAGATGTCATGGAGCTAATAATCATGCAGCTTGGAGACTCAAGAGCACCACAACACCCACCGCCACCACCCCAAGGACTACCGCCCTGTACTACCACCGAGGCAGCGCAGAACAAGACAGCAGACTTTTTGAAAACGCACCAGCCTCAGAGACTTAACCCCAGAGGATGTCATTGCCCACTACAGGCTCAAAAGGACAACCATCCTCCCATCCTGACCCACATTGCCCACAGGCTGACAGTACCAACACAGCGGACAACCAACATCCCTCTGCAGACAAAGCTGTTGGCTGTGCTGCACTTGTTGGCCTCTGGTACCTTCCAACCAACAACTGCCAGAGTCTGAAAAGTCTCACAGCCAGCCCTATCAAAGTTCCTCACACCTGTCTGGATGTCTTCATCAGCTTGACACCTCAGAACCATCTCTTCCCCCACACTGCCCAGGAACAGCTGGAAACCAAGCAAGGCTTCTACGCCTTAGCTGGTTTTCCGCACATGTTGGGGCAATTGACTGCACACATATCCTACTTGTGCCCCCTGCCGACACTGCACACAATCACTGCAACAGAAAGCACATGCATTCCATCAATGTGCAGGCAACAGTGAACCACCCGACACATTTCACCAATGTCGTCATCAACTTCCCAGGCAGTGTGCATGATTCCTACATCTTCCAACACTCCATCATCAACCAGCACTTTCAGGATGGCACCAAAGGAAATGCACTGTTCGTTGGTAAGTACCAACAGAACACACCACACACCTCAACTCCACAATCATGCACTCACAACTGAGGGAATGCACATGTAACAAAATCACATACAACATGCCAACCAACATGCCCACCTACCAGACACAATAGCACAAGTAACTGTGGTAACAGGGGCCAGACTTGTAGACAAACCATCCACAAAGGCATAGCCCCTCTGCCACACAATGGCGGAATGTGGGGAGAGGTGGGAACCAAGAATATGTGAAGGAGGCAAGTGACCCATGAATAAGAATGTACACAATGCCAAGTGTGGCGGTGATGTGCTGGGCTGTCTTGAGTATGCACAGCACAGACATGTCCATGTGGACATATATTGCTGGTGTTTGTAGTGTTGTGGACAGTGGATGCAACCATGTGAATGAATGAATGAAAGGAGTCTTCTAAAGCGCAACTTAGCCCAAGGGCGTCAAGGCGCATAAGCAGGTCAAGTAGAGAGTAGTAACCAGGGAAGATCATCCAAATACACTTCAGAGAAAAGCCAGGTTTTCAGTGCTCTGCGAAACAGTGCAAGAGAGGGTTGCCTCAGGAGCTCAGGAGGGAGGGAGTTCCATAATCTAGGCTCAGCCATGGAAAAAGCTCTACCTCCCCATTTGGCCTTCTTGAACTTAGGTACCTCAAGAAGATTTTTGCTAGAGGAGCGAAGAGATCGGCAAGGAGCATACGGATGTATAAGTGACCTGAGACCCTCAGCACCTGTGCCATAAAAGGCCCCAGGGGCAAGACAAATAATCTTAAAAGAAATCCTAGACTGAATAGGAAGCCAATGAAGGCTTTCACGGGCTGCCGATGCCGAGGCAAGTCTAGGGAGGTTAAGAACCATCTTTGCGGCCGCGTTCTGGACCATCTGGAGGCGGCAAATAAGACTCTTATTAATGCCCACATAGAGGGCATTACAGTAGTCTAGTCTCGAGGAGACTAATGCCACAGTGGCCAGTTTCCGGGTGTCAGGAGACAGATAGTGAGCAATTTTTCTGAGAATCCTGATGATACCACAACAGGTGGAAACGATCCTACTGACCTGACGGTCGAAAGAAAGAGCGGAATCCATCAGAATCCATAGGTTCTTAGCAAACTGAAGAGGGGAGTGCAATCCCAGAGAGAGGCCGACCACCAGTCGTTAGACCAGATATCCGGACTACTCCCGAAGATCAACACCTCCGTCTTCTCCCCGTTCAGTTTCAGGACGTTATGAAAGTAAGACAAGAGGCTCAGGGCAGGGCCTCCAACCCCCATCTCCCCAAGGCGAGAGATCAAAATAGAGGGAGATAGGGTGTCAAAAACCGCCGTCAGGTCTAATAGGACGAGGAGAGTGGTATGGCCCTTATCGACCTGGGAGCAGATGTTGTTAACAACTGTAGTTAGGGCGGTGTCAGTACTGTGGGATCTCCTGAAGCCATGCTGGGAGATATCAAGAAGGGCCAAGGCCTCAAGAAAGGAGGTAAGATGTCGATAAAGATGGTATTCCAACATCTTAGCCGGGGCAGGGAGGAGTGAGATAGGGCGGAAGTTTTTCAAAACCCCTGGGTCTAGAGTAGGTTTCTTAAGAAGGGCTTTAACAACCGCCATCTTCCAAGAAGATGGAAATAATCCCTCCGAAATCGCACAATTCATGACATTCATGAGGGGGAGAGTCACAACATCTCGGCAAGATTTAAGGACTTTGTAGTGAAGGAGGTCCACTCAGGAAGGTTGTAATTCAAGATGCTTTATTCATAAAGACAACAGGTTGTAAGGAACAGGACATCATGTTGACTTTAAGTGGGCAGGGATCCAAGGGGGAACCCGATTTGGTGTTGTCCAAGAGCTGAACTGTCAGCTCAGGGGTGAGTAAGGGAAAGGACAGGAGACTGGGGGGGTCCAACAGATGAGCTCCAGACTCTGGAAAGAGCCAGAGTTTCAGAAGAAATCATACCCTGATTTAATTATGCGAGAGCTATAGATGTCCACAATCTTAGTGTGGAAGAAGACCGAGATGTTATCACACAGCTCTTGAGATTCTACTATTGGATCAGCTCCCTGAGGGGAAGATAAGGAGTCTATGATTTTAATAAGATCTCTAGGAGAATTTAGGGAAGCAGTAATCTTGGAAAAATAGCCCCTCTTTTCCTCCATGACAGTTAATTTGTAATCTTTTAGGTGGAGTTTATGTAATTCCTTCTCTGAGGGATCCAACTTGGTCCTTCAGCGTCTCTCCTGTTTACGACACCCTTTTCTCAGCAGCCTAAGTCTGTCCGAGAACCAGGGGGCTGAAGGGTTCTTTCTCGGAGAGTAATGCTTTTTAAAGGGGGCCAAGATATCCAGAGCCCCTGAGAAAGTGCTTTCGAGTTCGAGAGCAGCAGAATTGGCACTCTGCAGTTCAGCAGGCGTAAGTTTGTTCAAGTAAGGAAAGAGGGCCTCATTATAGATGACTTTCAGGTTCCTCCTAAGTTCCCACTTCTTAGCGTCCAGGTGAGAAGAGGATATGACCAAAGAAGACAACTCTAATGGAACAGCCAGGTGTTCAGACCAGGCTAGGGGGACTGGGGAGCCCACCTTCAACCTGGGATCATTAGAAAAGACTCCATCGAGTATGTGCCCAGCCAGATGGGTGGGACCTATCACCCGTTGAGACAGGTCACAGGAGCCCAGCGTATCCAATAGTGTCTTGGTGTCTCTGGATTCCATGTTTTCCAGATGAAAGTTAAAATCGCCCAAAAGGGTGATATTAGACCTCTCAACAAAAAGCTCTAACAGCTTGATTATATCCTTGCTAAAGGAAGATCTAGGGCCCGGCTGTCTATAAAACAGGAGGCCGGAGAAGGAGATGGAAGGAGTGGAATTGATAGAAAAATAAAGAGCCTGAAAGGCGTCAGAAGGAGTAGACAGAGCCTCAGTGCGACAAATGAGGGAATCTTTATATAAGATTCCTAAGCGTCATCCGCGATGACCAGTCCTATCCATCCTAGCGAGGGCACACCCAGTGGGAGTGGCATCTATCAAATCGGGTCCTGGGGAATCAGAGGCCCAGGTCTCTATAATAAACACCCACGTGGGTTTCCTAGCGGAAACAAAGTCCCTGAAGGCAATATTGTTTTTTATTAGAGACCTGGCGTTGATAGAGAAACCTCTTTCAGTGATTGTATTCGGGGCAGGCTTAGGAATGGCTAAACAAGGCGGTACCAGCCGCAAAATTACCATCTCCGTACCCACTGCTACCACATCCACAGCCAGTCCCAATTAAAAGAGCCTCAGGTGTAAAGGAATGATGGCAGGGCTTTAATAATGGTTTGAGAGCAACCAGAAGTTGTCGAGAATAGCAAAAGCCTTCTTGTGCATCGACCGTACAGGGTCCAGCCTCCCAGGCCCCAGGCGCGAACTCAGCGTGGACGGGCCCAGACGGGCTGGACTTTGGGGTGACTTCAGCGCGCGCCCGCTGCGCGCGTCCGCTGAGCGTGGAAGAAGTCATGAGGACTAAATAGGGCAGCGCCTGTAGGAGAGGCTAGCGCGTGACCCTGAGTCTCCAATGAGAGGGAGACCAACAATCTGTACCGTCGCCCTCCAAAGCAAACGGAAAAACCCGTGGTGGAACGGGATGCTGGCAAACAAAGTGACAAGTGCAACAAGCGATTTGAGTGGGTAAGTGCAAAGAGCAATGATTTAAAATGCAAAATTAGGCAGTAGAACAACAAAGTTTTAAAAATGCAGCGTAAGATGCAACAGCCAGAACTTTCCCCCAACAATGACCACTAAGGAGAGGGCAGGTCAGGAAGACTAAATAGGACAGCGCCTGTAGGAGAGTCTAGAGCATGACCCTGAGTACAGCATAGGAGTGTGAATAAATAGCCTGGGGCTCTGGGCGTGGTTCACTTCCGGAATGGCCTCCAAAGTAACTACTGCGTGTGTCTCTGTGTCCGCCACATCCTGACCATAGGCCTAGACACACGTGGCCGACCACCTTCAACAGGCAAAATTACACCGATGACGAGGTGACTACATCACACGCCACCCGACACACAACTCGTCATCACCTGCAGGGTCGTGTCTGCCAGGGTGATGCCCCTCATCCTGCCATGAGTCCGCCGCGTTACCAATGGTGCCTGCGTGATCCTGTGTGCCTGCTAGACCCCAGCCCGCTGGTCACCAGACCCGTCCGGCGCCCAGTGGTGATCGCCCGCCCCTGTGCACCCAGGCCTCACTGCTCACCTGCTGCCACTGGCGAGTCTCCAAGAGGGCCCACCACGTGCCGGTGCAATCTTCAAGCCTGAGGCCCGTGAGCCTGGCAACCTCCTCAGCCGATCACTGGCTTCCGTGCAACAGACCCCCAGCGCACCCTGCGGCACCTCGCCGCGGTGTTCTGTGTATGCTGACTGCTCCTTCCGCCCTTCACTGTGGTCCAGCAGGCCTCACACAAATTAAATCCAGTCCTACAGCATCATCGCAGGCTGACCTGCTCAGCTCTTCAGGTGGGCCTACCTGAGTGCACCGCAAGTCATCATCATGTGGCGAGACACTGTGCCTCAGGTGCCACTACCTCTGTGCAACCCACAAGTCATCGTCCAGTGGGGCTACCCCACAAGTCTGCCTCCAGCAGCCAACAGCATGTCCTCAGTAACGCCACCGGTGCCCTTCACAGTCACGGGGACACCCCTGTCCCAGGCAGGCCGCTCTAAAGCCTGGGTGGAATGTCTGGAGACATAGTCCAAAGCGCATGACATCCCAGCGCCGTGGCGGCGGCCCACGCGTAGGCGTGTAAGGAGTGTGAAGAAATGGCTTGGGGCTCTGGTCGTGGTTCAGTTCTGGGCTATGGGTGTGGTTCTGTTCCGGGCTGGACAAAAAAGTAGCTATGGTGTGTGTCTCTGTTGTAGTGTCGGTGCCACTTGGCCCTTTATCAACAATGTTGCAATGTAGCATGCACCCGGAGGGCGGACTCGCCCCACTGGATAAATCAGAGTCTTGGCTCATACATGCCTACTGTAATGTGTGTATCTTCATTGCCGCAGCATAACCCAAAGGCCTAGCCTCAATAGCAGCGCAAGTTCAGCCAGGCCTGAATTCTACATCTGTGTCTGAACTATCCTTACCATAGGCCTACACACATGTGGCTGCCCACCTTCAACTGCCAACATTAAAGTGTTGTTATCAGGTTTGCGGACTTGCGCAGACAGGCATGACAATGGTGTGCCGCAGGAGTGCAAGTGATGCAACCGCGCAGCGCACACAAGTAAATAGGCTCGGGAAGGGAGGAGCAGCTGTGAGGCTATGTAATACACATTGATCCCGCACATGTGTTAGAAGTAATACATGGCAAACATGAATCTCAAAGTCACACAAATCAAACACCACAAAACAAATATGTCTCTTTACACCGCGAGCAAATACCACACAGTAGATTACAACGCGGACGTTACATCATCCATGTTGTTACCACCCATGGCTTTACATCGCAAGTCATTTCTACGATTTGCACTAGATGGCACGCTGGACTTAGGAATAGTATAAATTACTATTCCGACTACGACTAGTGCAACAGCACGGAATGTGTTGGATTTAAAATCCAACACATTCCCTGGTGTTGTGCGCCATCTAGCACAAGTCGTTGAAATGACTTTCGATGTAATGCCATGCGTATTAACAACGCAGACGATGTAACATCCGCGTTGTTACTTACCCGCGTGGTATTAGCCACGTTGAAACCGATGGTTCCCCACAAAACTTGTAACTCTGCCAACACAGTATGCAGAACCACCAATTTACACTAATCACACTTATCGCACTTAGCTCTCATAGGTGATCAAGGATATGCATTCTGCCCGTGGATGATGACACCCCTCTGAGCCCCGAACACCCCGGCCCAGAGGCAGTACAATGTGGCCCACAAACGCACCAGGGGCATTGTTGAGCGCACATTTGACATGTTAAAGTCACGTTTTAGGTGCCTGTACCCGATCAGTTGACTGGGGGTGAGTGTTTGATTTGCTCAAATGCTCCGTCCATCACCCCCTTTTGTTTCGCTTTGTTCGCCCTAAGTTGGCAGGGTATGCTCAGATGTGAGTCCCTTGCTCACTTGGCCACTGGATTCAAGATAGCCTGGCTGATGAGGATTATGAATCCGAAACCGGTCCCAGGATGCTTGTTTCCGGTCCAGGGAAGATATGACTTGGCAGTTCGGGCTGGACTGTTCCCATGAGGCACAGGGTCAGACTGATTTGCATATGGCCATGTCTGAACTGGGGTGGCTGAGTGAGCTAAAGAATGGTGATGGATTAAACCCAGATCAGTTGACTGGGGGTGAGTGTTTGATTTGTTCAACCGCTCTGTCCATCATCCCCTTTTGTTTCGCTTTGCTCGCCCTAAGTTGGCAGGGTATGCTCAGACATGAGTCCCTTGCTCATTTGGCCACTGGATTTAAGATAGCCTGGCTGATGAGGATTATGAATCCGAAACCGGTCCCAGGATGCTTGTTTCCGGTCCAGGGAAGACATGGCTTGGCAGTTCGGGCTGGACTGTTCCCATGAGGCACAGGGTCAGACTGATTTGCATAAGGCCATGTCTGAACTGGGGTGGCTGAGTGAGCTAAAGAATGGTGATGGATTAAACCCAGATCAGTTGACTGGGGATGAGTGTTTGATTTGCTCAAACGCTCCGTCCATCATCCCCTTTTGTTTCAATTGTTCATATGGCCAGTGGACAGTGTGGGTTTCAATGGTTTTTTGTGGTGTGCGTGTGCCACAGTGATGGAACAGAGACATGCACAGTGCCTGTTTGTGGTAGAACTCTGCATATTATAGAATGGTTAAATAATTAATAATTTCATCTTTAATTAGACACAAAACATATTTTAATTAGCATATATCTATTCCAGCTAAGAACAGCGAATACATTCGTTTCGTACCCTGCTCGTCTTTTGTTCTATACAGAATGAACATAAAAAGATTAGCACAACATTTGCAAAGCACGATGGAGTACAATAGAACAGTCTGATTGGATTTCATGGGGATTCCTAGCGCAGAATCTGCACCTATTCACAAATTGGCTTCTAAACAGCTTATATGCTAACCTGTGATTGGTCCTAGTTTTTTTGCCTGTTACTCTGTGCGACCCTTCGTGGCACCATCTCATTTTCTGTCGCTTCTCTGTGCAGGGCCATTGCATGTCAAGAGCACGGGCTGTCATCTCGTCTTAATCCGAAGCAGAAAACACGAAATAAATTGTCAAGACAAGAAACAACAGAATTGCAGATCCCTAATGTGCTTTGACAACTAAGAAGAAAAAGGCTGAATATCTTCAGGGAACAAAGCAGATATGTCATTGTCTCTTGCCTTTTAAACTGTGTGTGCATTTTCCACTCTACATCCACCTGAAGCCATCAAACTCTCTTCGAAGGAAATGGGACAAAGTTTCCAATTGGAAAGTATTTGATGAGTCCTAAAGGAGCGGGCATTGCCATTTCATCTTAATGCAATGAAAGAAAAAGAGTGAATCTATAAGATTATGAAACAAGGTACCAATTTGACGTTGAATGTGTCTGAAATGCATCCAAAATTAAGCATGTCACTTAAAAAGAAAATATTCTATTTCCTAACTCTCTGCAATGAAGTGGAATACAACGCTAACTATTGCAGAGAGGCAAAAATCATCACGATTGTCTGTAATTATAAATTATGAGCAAATGTGGCACACATGTTGGCTTCAGTAAAATGGAACTGGTGAATACATTTTCGAAATTACGTTGTTATTAAATGTGCTTAATTCGTTTTGTCATCTAGTATTGAAAGTTCTGATACCAGAAGGGTTGGTTCACGAAACGTAATGTATCAAATAAAAGTGTGTAGTTTGTTACGCGGGAATGTTCTTGCTATTATTCGGGGAGAAACGACAATATGTGGTCTGGGACAATGATTTAGGGGCATATGTAGATAATTTCCATTTTGCAATTCTCAAATAGCGATTTTTAAGGAATCGCTATTTGAGAATAGCAAAATGGAATGTAGGTAATAATTCGCAATTTTTTTGCGAATCTCTAACAATTAGCAATTTGCGAATCGCAATTAAGGAATGAGTGTCCCATTGATTCCTATGGGCCAAAAGGCCCATAGGAATTAATAGGGATACATTCTCAAATTACAACTTTCTGTGAGAAAATCGCAATTTGAGAATCGCATATCCAAGGGTGCCAGGGTGTCCAAAGACACCTATTGCACCCCTGGAATGTGCCTTTAAGTACATGTGGTACAAAAGGGGGTGGTGATGGACGGAGCATCTGAATCAATCAAACACTCACACCCAGTCAAAAGATCTGGGTGTAATCCATTACCGTTCTTTAGCCCACTCTGCCACCCCAGTTCAGACATGGCTATATGCAAATCAGTCTGACCCTGTGCCTCATGGGAACAGTCCAGCCCGAACTGCCAAGCCATGTCTTCCCTGGACCGGAAACAAGCTTCCGAGGATCGGTTTCTGGCATTCCAGCCGTCTTCAGCCCGGCTTGCTTGAATCCAGTGGCAAAGTGAGCAAGGGACTCATGCCTGAGCATACCCTGCCACACTTATGGCGGCCAAAAGCGGTACAAAAGGGGGTGGTGATGGACGGAGCATCTGAATCAATCAAACACTCACACCCAGTCAAAAGATCTGGGTTTATCCATCACCGTTCTTTAGCCCACTCTGCCACCCCAGTTCAGACATGGCTATATGCAAATCAGTCTGACCCTGTGCCTCATGGGAACAGTCCAGCCCGAACTGCCAAGCCATGTCTTCCCTGGACCGGAAACAAGCTTCCCAGGACCAGTTTCTGGCATTCCAGCCATCTTCAGCCCGGCTTGCTTGAATCCAGTGGCAAAGTGAGCAAGGGACTCATGTCTGAGCATACCCTGCCACACTTATGGCGGCCAAAAGCGGTACAGAAGGGGGTGGTGATGAACGGAGCATCTGAATCTGTTTTTTGCAATTTAAGTACATGTGACGCACATACATGCCCTAAGGGCATGTCTGTGCGTAACATAGCACTTTGAATTTTTTTTAAAAATGCATTTTTAAAGAAATCGCAAAATACCATCTACTTGAAGTAGGTGGTATTTTGCGATTCCTTATGCCAAAATCACAATTTTTAAGGCACCCATACAAAGCATTTAAGGAATCGCAAAATTGTGATTCCTTAAATGCTATAAGCAAAATAAGGAATCGCAATTTTTGAGATTCCTTTTTTTGCTAAGTGCCACCTACATACCAAAGGGGCGTTTCGGCGTTTGCAAATCACAAACACCTACATACATATGCCCCTTAGCCCCTTCCAGTCATTGACAATGAGACCGCTGCCCCAGGTGGGTCTCCATTGCTCTCTTGAACAAGCATTTGCAATGCAGTAGGTCTCGCATTTGCGACATTTTGAGCTATTGGTATTGTAATTGACAATGCTTTTTATTTATGTATTTAAAAAACTTGCAATAATAAAAGGCATCGTCATTTACAATACCAATAGGTCAAAGTTTTGAAAATGCGAGATCTATTACATTTCAAATGCTGTGCTAATATGCATGCTGCACAGCAAACTGGCATGCATTTAATATAAAACTTTCTGATGTCCTTCCATGGCCTACAGGAGGCCCCAACCTAGGACAATGATGAGGAGCAGGTTGCAGGGACAAACTATGGGGGTGATTACAATGGCCGGCCGCTATCATATCAGGAATTGGGACCGCCCGCCTACAAGGCGGCGGCCCCACAAAGCTGATTACAATACGACCGCCACCACGGCAGTTGCTCTCCCCATATTTTACATACCGGCTGGTGCTGCTGGCAGCAGCACCCATCTCAATGTGAAACCCAGTTGAGACATTGTTGTATGTTGCAAACTTTACCCAGTCTCACCTGTGTTAATGGGTCCCATTCCTGCTTTTGCTTCTTTTTTTATTTTTTTTATTTTTATCAATGTAAAAATGGCACATTTCACAGTTCCCCCCACTACATGGCAGGCACCATGCTGTGCCTGCCACATGGTGCCGGGAAATTTAGTGGGACACCATAGGTGGCCTCAAAACCAAAGGGCCTGGGCAAAAGGGGGGCCCGCTATGGGCCCCAAATGTTTTTCCCTGCCAGCCTTTTCATGGCAGGTGAACCACTATGGAAAGTCTGGTGGAGATGGACCATCATAATCCCTATGCCATTTCAGGGACAGAGTGGTCCTCCGCCGCACCGGCGGACTCAAGGAGCCCGTTGGATATGTGGCAGTCGGAAACTTCGGCCGCCACGGTACCCCTGCCATAATAATACAGCTTCTGGAAAATGGCCTCACAATGGCGGTGAAGCCACCACCAACAACCTTTCGGTGGTGGGTTCACCACCATTGTAATTTGCCCCATATGTCTTGGAATGGATGTCTAGACCTGATATTCTGCCGAACTGCTGCTTTTGGAAGAAGATTATTTGGAGGACTTACATCTTTTCAAATCACTGTGCTACATTTCTTTCATCCTCAGATTCTGACCTGCAGCTTTTCTTAATTTGTTTGTGATGATCCAGGCACTAGACAGCCAAATAACACCAGGTGGAGCCTAAGCTTCCTCGTGCTCTGTGTAGTGTTTACTTTCTGACACTTGCCCCTGCCAGTGTCTCAAGGCCATAAATAATGCTCATCATAGGATAATCTCTTCTGTGCACCAAGGGGACTAACTATCTCTGTCATAGAGGATTCTGAGTAAGAAAGAGTACAATGGGTTTAATGGGGTATGTGTGCATAGTTGGTCTTTATTCGAGTGAAGGGGTGGATGAAATTCCTGGGAAAATGTTGAAATAGTCAACTATTTTTGGATGCCTGAGGAGCAGAATTAGGGTTGCTCCGTGGGTGAATAAAATAAAGAACAAATGGGCCCATGCATCAAAAATAGGTAAAACGAGTCCTTATTAGTGATAAATAAGGAATCACTAATAAGGATTCGTTTTCCGGAATGCTTCAACAGATTTGGTATGTTTTACCGATTCGGTAAAAATCGCTAAGAAACACCGAAAGCACGATAGCGAGAGCTCAAAATAAAGATTAGCTATTACCGAATTAGCTATTACCGAATTCGGTATTAGTGATTTCGTTAATAGCGAATTTGCTAAAAACGGGTCGCACTGTAAGCAGGATGATGACATCACAACCAGGAAGTCATCCAGCCCATGCTTCATACAGTGCCCTGAGGAGCTCAGAGGAGGAGGAAGAGCACAGTAGCAGAGCTGAGGTACTTCACTCTCACACACCAGCCATACCACAGCAATCCAGGATGGACAAGGATGCATCCCAACCCTCAGACACGCCCAGAAAGACGAAGAGAAAGTTCTCTGACAAGGAACTTGAACTTTTGATAGAAGGGGTGAGCAGCAAGCATGACAAGCTTTTCGGAAAGCTGTGACTCAAGTTGCCCGAAGCCGAAAAGTGCAAGATCTGGCTGCGCATCAAGGAAAGGGTAAATGCGGTAAGAGTGACGCACCGCAGCATAGAGGTGGTATGACCTCAGAAAAAGGGAGAAGGAGCGAACCGCTGAAAGGTTGAAGAATGCAGCTGCCAGAGGAGGGGGACATCCAGAGTAACTACCACCACAGCCCTGGAGGACCTCGTCATGGGGACCATTGAGCACGAGTTAGTCGTGGGAGTCACCCAACTGGACACTTCCGGTGCAGCGACCATAGAACAAGGTAAGAAGCATGCCTGTGCTGATACGTGGCGTGTTTCATACCGATGCCTATCCCCCCAGGCTAATCACAGTGTTCAGGAAGAAGTGCATAACACATATACCCACAAAAAAGTGTTGCATTATGGGAGCTGTAGTCATGTCATTCAAGTGTGCATGTATGAACCCCAATGAGCAAGAAATTAGATCAGCTGCACAGGTCTAACAGTCTGTCAAAATATGTCATTTAATATGTTCAAAGTATGAGAAATGAAAAACAGATACAGTTAGAAATCAAAATAACAATGCACTGTTTCACACACAGATGCATCTCCCGTGGACTCTGATGACAGCGAATACCTCATCATATCCGAAACACCGGCAGAGACTGATGGAGAGACTCCACAGGGATGTCAATCCACACCACCACCACAGCTACCACCGACATCAACACCATCACCACCACTACTGACAACACCACCAAGACGCAGGGTACATGTCCCCTCCCTGCAGGTAGTGGAGATGGAGCAGAGCCCAGCACCCACAAGTGTTCCCCACCAGTCATGTGTCACTCCGCCAGCTCCAATACCAGTACGTGTCCATGTCAGACAGCGGCGCAGGACCCTGGGAAGACTTTCTGAGGGATCCGAACAGCCTACACACGTCTTCGGTGGGGTAGAGTCCCAGATGCTGCGTGTTCAGTGCCTGCAGGGGAGACACATGGGAACAATGAACCTGAACATCTCCATATTGGCAAACAACATTTTCACAGTCGTAGCAGAGGGGAATAGTGAAATCAAGCATTTGCTACAGGAGCTAACCCGTGCTGTCCTAGCAGGACAACACAGCGAGCGCAGGAGGCATCGTCAGACTTGCTCTGTTCAACTGCATTGACTCAGGCCATCACCAAGCTCTGCAACAGCACTGCTGTATTGTCATGCAGATCAGTGTCACTGCAGATAGACCTGGGTCATTACTGCAGTGATGTGGCCAAGGCCTTAGGCCAGGTGACCACTGCAGTAGAACATCTGCAGTCTGGCACATTTAGTGCCAGCAACTTGGGAGTGGATGAGGGAAGTGAGGCGGCATCGAGCGTCAGCAGCATCCCTGTGCCAGAGAGCAGTAACAGGAGGTGCAGTTCGCACAGCTCTACAGCCACGACATACATCGTGGTGATGTAGAGGAGCCACGCAACAGGAGTCTGGGGGTATGTGTAAAGCGCAAATAGACATGTACTACCGGCTCTTTGGCCATGGTGATGTAACCATGAGCCACTTACATATAGTGATCATACTCCTGTGATGCCAACAGATATGTATCTTTCACAATGTGTTGAGTCACCGTCATGTTGACCTATTAATCATATTCACAAGTGCTCATGTGTATTAAACATTTTCACACCAGAAAATATAGTGATGGCTCATCCTTACCTGCCTCTGAAGTGATGTTGTGTGATATATGTCCGCCTCCTTTGACCTTCAGCTGTGTTTGGCACGTGTGCCTGTCGGTGTTGTGCCGGGGGTTGTTCATCACGAAAGTTGTCATCTCCGTTCACCTCAATTGGTATCCCCCTTCTTGTAGCAATGTTGTGCAGCATGGCATACACTGCTGTTATCCTGCATCAGGTTGCAGGGTCATACTGCAATGCACCTCCCGTCTTGTGTAGGATCCTGAAGCGACTTTTAAGGATACCAAAGGTTCGCTCCACCACATTCCTGGTACTGATGTGTGCTGCATTGTACTGCTGCTCCTGAGGTGTTGCTGGGTTGAGGTAGGGAGTGAGGAGATATTCACACAAGGCGTATGCGCTGTCACTAACAGGGTGGGGAGAAAATGGTTAGCAGCATAAATACAATTACATATGTGATGATGGCGTAACAAAAAGGTATATGTATATACCTAGTAGGTGTCCCTCTCCGAATTCACCGTTGAGCAGACACCTGTGGATGCCACTGTGTCTGAATATGTAGGCATTGTGTGTGCTCCCGGGAAATTGCGCTACAATGTCCGTAATGATGTGCTTGGCATTGCATATGACCTGCACGTTTATAGAGTGATAGGACCTCAAGTTACGGAATATGTACTCGTTGGCTGAGGTGGGACAGAAGGGGACATGCGTGCAGTCAACGCATACTATGACATGGGGAAATTGTGCTACCTGGTAGAAGTCCTGTTTGGTCTGGTTCAACTGCTGTGGGGTTGTGGGGAAGGTGATGTGGGTATGTATCATTGTCAGCATGGCATCAAGGAATTTGCTGAAGAAGCGTGAAAGTGCGCTTAGCTATACGTCTCCGGCAACCAATACGAACCCCAGGAAACTTCCAGATGCAAGCAGGTGCAGGCTGCATAGGACCTGGATGTGCGCTGGGATGGCATTGGTCCTACGGGTCTGGTGCTGCAGTAGTGGTTCCAGGTCAGCAATTAGGCGTATGATCATGTCACGATTCAGTCTGTACTTGTCATAAATTTCGTTCTCATTCTGGCCCAGCAATGTGATGCACACTCTGAATACCCTCTCCTGGATCCTCCTCCTGCGCTGTGCTGCTGCATTCATTCTCATCCTCCTTGTAAGCACGTAGAGGGCAGCCATTTTGGATAACCTACCGGGTCTCCATTGGCATTTTTAAAGGGTTTCCGATTGTATCCACCTGTTAGAAATGTTTTTTCTTCCTTTCACCAACTTTACCTCCTGGTTGAGATTCCCCTTATTCTGTTCAGGCTAAATAGCGAATTTGGGAATTTTCGGTATTTGCGAAGTTTGATTCTGTTGCGATTATTTAATTGTGATTCTTGAATTTTTTGGGGATTGGGATTGGTGCATTGAGAATTCATGTTTTGAGTTCGGTAATGGCCTGTTTTACCGATTCGCTATTTTACCGAGGGCAATTTTGGTTGATGCCTGTACCAGAAATTGTATTTTAAAAGCCCTGACAGAGGCTCTGCAATTTAATGGAAAGCAACTTCCACAGCAAGGAAGCCTGTGTTACGCACCTGCCACAGGTTCTCCTCACACTCTACAGGCAAATCTCGCACAGACTCTCCCCCTGCTGGAAAACCTGCTTCCATGCCCTCGGAAGGGCCAGGCTGTGTAAATAGCGTAGTGCTTAGCTCAAGGCCTGAGATTGATGGACACTGTGCAAGTAATTCTATTTCTGTGTGTTTTGTATGAAGGATCAAGGAATACTAGTGGAGCAGACCATTCCACTTGTATTTTCATCCCAGGGAGGCTGATGCAAATTGCTGCATGAATTGCATTCGCTTAACCCAAAAACACAAAATTGTTTTTTTTAAAATAGCTCACGTCTCTTCATATGTACTTACCCTCACTGCTTTACCACACCCCCAGATTGTTGAATAAAGTAGGAAAGAAACTATTAGGTATGCATCAAAAAGAAGCAACTTCTAGGCACCCCACACTTACTAAAACCATTAGTAGCAGCCAAAGCATCATTACTTGGGACTCTGGTTGAAAGAGTCTGTTAACGCATAACAGACATCTATTTTCAGGAACAAAGGATGTGCTGGACAAAGTGTACTCTCAAAATCAACCCAAGTACTGGATAAACCAACTGAAGCAGGGCATGTCATGCCTGCATAAGACAAACTCATTGAAGAAAGTAGTGCTTACAGACTAAATAAGATGTACTGTGTAACAACCGAAGTAAAAGGGCAAGTCCTCCTGGTATATTACAAATGAAGACTAGGTGGTACCAAACAGGGACTAAAGCCTATCTACGAATCAGAAACCAGCATTTACAAAGGACAATGACACAAGTCAATGAAAAATATGGGTGAGAGTGGACGGTGCATACTCCAATACTGCATGCCTCGCAGCAGTGTATGAGCTGCCCAGGCTCGACCTAAAAACTAGCAAATACTGGAAAGGATTTAAGAAAGTGCTTCCACAACAGCATCTTCAGTGACCCCGCAGCATTTAAGCAAATGGCAACCGAGAAGGAAAAAGGTGATCAACATTTCATAAAGAATGGTCACATCAAAACATAGAAAAAAACAAAGATGCACGGCAACGGTAGTGAGGAAGTCATCATATCAATGACTGGTATCCCAACATAATGTGAAAAGCAGCATGTACTGTGGTTGAAATTATTGTGTAGATGTCATCTATACATTTTCTGTTTAAACACATCCACTTATGTATTCATGTTAATTGTTATTTATGGGAACAAATAGTTATTTCTCTTTGGTAATAATATTTCTGCTGGACTGTTGTACCTGGACCTTTCTGTGAGGTCATGACAAAACATTTTGCCTTCCTCCTAGTTTTTACTGGCTTTTGAACTCTGTGCATGTTACCACTGCTAACCAGTGCTAAATTGCCTGTGTTGTCTCCTCTAAACATCGTAACATTGGCTTATCTCCAATTGGCATATTTAATTTACATATAAGTCCCCAGTAAAGTGGCACTACCTGTGGCCAGGGTCTGTAAATTAAATACTACTAGTGGGTGTGCAGCTCTGATTGTGACACCTACTTAAGCTGCCTTTTTTGTTCAAAATAGTTTATTATATTTTATAATAAACAGCGACATTACCAAAAAGAGCCCCACATAGAGTACCCTTATAGGCTTATCTATAGAGAACATTCATTAAATATAAAACAGGGACAATATAATAATAATATATAGATCATAAAATAAAAAAGAAGGGGAAGAAACAATCAGTGATTATCGTAACAAAAGGTTTGAATAGAGCTACTATTAGTTAAACAAGTATAATTTATAATATAGGGCAGTAGATAAAAGACGGAATAGCTAATAATATAAATAATGATCAACAGGTTTTCCAGAATGAATGTTAAGAATCACAATTATGAGTAATACCAGACAAAGATGAATTGGCACCTCTTCTAGAGAAAATAATCCATGATCACCAAGCATGAACAGATAATAAGGCACATCTTTCCAACATGTTGTAATAGACTTGAGAATGGCTGACAATAAAAAATTAAAACGTTTACAATCTACGTCAGACAATTGTCTAGAAAGAGCAACAGATTTGCATATCAAAATATTAAATGCAAATTCTTCATAGATATTGAGAATTTTTGGTATAACTTCCCAAACTTCTTTCCAAAAATTAAAAACAAATGTACAATCAAAAAGCATATGCTTTAACAAACCTGTATGTGAGTTACAATGCCAACAAATCGAACTTGGAAGCTTAGCTTGAAATAACTTTAAGGGTATCCATAAGCAATTAAACAGAATATAAGCATTTGTTTGATAAAATGATACAGATAACCAAACCAACCTGAAATATTATTCAACCATATTTTTCCCCAAATATCATATGAGAAAGATATTGAAAGCTCATTATTCCTAAACGTTGAAATCCCATTGATATTGTTACCTTGAAATGTATTCAGCTTCTTGAATATTAATGAAACAGCATGAGACGAAGAGGATACCACTTGAATATAAATTAACAAATCTGAATTTATATTTGGAGGAATGCTATTAGGAAAGGAGTCTAATATAGAATTACATAAGAGCTCATATTTAAGAAAATCTGAAGAGGGTAACTGAAATGTATCCTGTAGTACATCAAAAGATACAAAAGTATTATTATGGCAAATATCCTTTAGATAAAAAAATACCTGCGTTAATTCATGAATGCCAAATTTTATATTTTGAAAGTTTTAGTTGCGGATTGTACCATAATGACATATCTGCAGTCTTAGAAATAGTTAATTGAAAAAGTGAGTCTAAATCATTTAATATTAACTTTTTGGATTTTAAAATAATAGATTTACTTTGATCTCTTTGCCAAATTATTTCTTGTATGGATAACATATCTGGTGTACAATGAGTATTTAAAGGGACAAATTCAGTTTTATTGGTATTTAACGTATAACCAGAAACCAGGGAATAAGATGAGATAATATCTGATAAAGGAGGAAGTGAGGATTCAGGATTGCTAATAAACAAAAGTATATCATCTGCATATGCTAATGTGTTAATGGTGACCTCTTTAATATTAATACCTTCGATATCATTACAATTTCTAATCAAGGTAAGTAAAGGTTCGATAACAAGAAGAAATAACAGTGGGGACAGTGGACAACCTTGTGTAGTACCTCTAAAAAGAAAAACTTGAAATTTGACCATAAATAAATAAGCGAGTGGAAGTGCTAGAGTAGAGAGCAGATATCATGCGAATAAACAAGTTGCCAAAATTAAATGCTGCTAAAGTATGAAATAAAATTTGCCAATGCACTTTGTCATTTGCTTTTTCGGCATCCAATGCAAGTAATCCAGATGGTAAGGATAAAGTTGACCCCTGTTCAATAGCATTTAACAAAACTCTTGTGTTATTAACAGAATATTAAGCATGGGCTAATTTTGCGAATTTACAATTCGCGAATTTGCAGATTTGCGGATTGGCAATCCGCAAAATTTGCGAATTCGCGCAAATTTGCAGATTTTTTAATTTTTGCGTGTTCGCGGGTGTTCGTGAGGAGCTTTGCGTGTTCGTGGGTGTTCACGAGGCGCTTTGCAATTTCGAGGTTTTTTTTTTTTACCTGCTTAATCACTGCCACCCTCTTGTTTTTTATGCCCATCTGCCCTCTGTACACTTGTTTCGGTGCCCTTCTGCCCTCTGCCCCACTCATTGTTTGTCCCCTTCTGCCCTCTGTTCCACTTTTGTGCCCTTCTGCCCTCAGCCCCACTTAGAATGGCGCCGGCAAGCTGCCAGCGGCCTTCTAAAATAGCTAGAAATAGCTCCAACAGGAAGCACTAATAGATAAAGTAAAGCAGGTGCTCCAGTTGAAGGTCAAATTAAGTTACACAATCATTAATCACCCCAAGTTTGGGGTGATTAATGATTGTGTAACTGAATTTGAGCAGCACCTGCTTTACTTTATCTATTAGAGCTTTCTGTTGAAGCTGACTTTTGTAACTATTTTAGAATGGCTCTGGCAGCTTGCTAGCGCCATTCTAAAAGAGTTACAAAAGTCAGCTTGAACTTTTGACCCGCTCGCGGATTTTCGTTCGCGGATTTTGCAGGAAATTTGCGAATCTCGCGGATTGCGAATTTACCGAAACTTCGCAAAATCCGCGAGCGGAACGGATTTTCCACTCATGCTTACAGAATATCTATTTTTCATGAAACTAGACTAGTCAGGGCGAGTAAGGAAGTCCAATACGGAGGTCAGTCTGGTTGCAAGAATTTTAACATAAAGTTTGTAATTTTGATTTATTAGGGAAATAGGGTGATAATTTGATACAATTGTCAGGTCTTTGTTAGGTTTTAGTATCACTACAATCAAAGCGTCGATAAAAGAACCGGAGGTTGAGCCTGAAGCACTAAAAAGCTAAAAAGTTTAAACAAATGAGGAATGAGTTGCAAATCAAATTCTTTATAAAATTCTGCTGGAATACCATCAGGACCTGGAGATTTATTTTGTTTAATAGATTTAATAGCCAGTTGAATTTCATCTGCAGCGATAGGTAGATCTAATTTATCTTTGGTTAACTGTGGAACTTTAGGTAATCTACATTTATCTGAAAAATGATCAGTTAGGGAAGGATTATTAATTTGCAGTTTATTATATAGGGTTGAGTAATAATTTAGAAATTCATTAACAATATCTTTTTGTGACAATGCGATTTTCCCATTGGGACAGTGAAATGAATTTATTTGAGTTTTATCTTTTTTAAAACATAAATAATTGTCCAAAAGCTGACCAGATATGTTAGCATTGAAATAAAATTTGGCTAAAGAGTTAGAAAGTTGTATACCAACTCTTTTAGTAAAAATTGAGGTAAGCTCATAACACAACTTTTGTCATTTTATTTTAAATTGAGGGCATTTGAAGTAATAAGAAGTCTCTTGAATTCTGCAATTTGTTTGTCCAATTCTTCAATTTTAGAATTAAAGGTTTATTTTTTGTGTACCATAAGAGAAATGGAAATCCCTCTAATATAGGGTTTGAAGGCATCCCGTCGATTCACCATAGACGTAGAGTCTTCTGGGTTAACCTGAAAATACTCTTGAAGTGCAGGTAATATATTTGGATTATTATGCTCGTTAAGAATAATGCTAGTATTCATACGCCATCTGGATTGAGCTTTTACATTTGAGCTAAGTTGTAATACCATAGAGATCAGAGCATGGTCAGAAATATCGATAGTATGAGTAACAACAAAAAGTATTTAACTGTTGAGAAACTAATAAATAATCTCAATTTGAGTCAGAGCTGTGAGGGTTTGAGAAAAACATGTTTTCAATACAATAATGACACCACCAGATATCCGCCAACTTAGTAGTTTTAAAAAAGATTTTAGAGTAAAAAATGCTCTAGGTGGTCGAAATTTAGTGTGAGATGATCTATCTAATAAAGGATAATATGCAAGATTGAAATCTCCTCCAACTATAAGTGGGACAAAATCCAATTTGAGAACTTCAGTCATTAAAATAGACCAAAAATTAGGGTCATCAGCTGTTGGCCCATATACATTAATTAAAAGCGTACATATAGCTTGAATTTTAACTTTTGCTATAATATATCTACCTTCTATGTCTGAAGATTCACATAATATTTGACAATGTAACCTTTTTGCGAAAAGGATAGTAGCACCATTTCTTTTTTACCCATGGCAGGAGAAGGTTTAATAGAATGCACCCCCTTTTTTCATAAAAGCCAAAAACTGATCTTCAGTGTATGTCTCTTGTATGAAGCAAATATCTGCTTTATGACTAACTAAATATTCTAAAAATGTTGTACGTTTTACAGGATGTCTTAAATCTTTAACATTCAAAGAATGACTTTTAAAATTATGAACGTTAGCCATGGTGAAGTCGGAAAAATACAAAGAAGTAGAAGAGATAAAGTTTGAAACAAAAAAAGAAAATCAGTAGTTCTAGAAAAGGACAGTAGGGAAGAAAAAAGTAAAATAAAGACACATACAAACATAGAAAACGACAACATTTAAATAACAATAACAATCCTGAAACGTACACACATTTTGCAAGCCTGACCAAACCACTGGAGCCCTGTAAGTAAATAAACAATTAGATTAGCCAGAAGAAATAATGTATTAATATTCAAGTAGCAGTCTCATGTGTATCCTTAGAAAGCTGTAAATGTTGATCCAGAAATATTCGTAGGTCTTCAGGGCACTGAAAGGATTTTGAAAAACCGTCTTTCCAGATTTGCATTGTCGAAGGATGAAAAAGACCATATTTAAATCCAAGACTTCGTAACCGTGGACGAATGTCAGTGAATTCTTTGCGAGTCTTAACAGTTTCTTTAGCAAAGTCTTGATGAATAAAAATGTTGTTACCGTTTACCATTAAGGAATGAATTTCTCTTGCCGCTTTTCTTATCAAGACTAAATGATGATGAGGTAAAACTTTAAAGATCATTTATCTTGGTTTAGTATGATGTGGATTCTGTGAGCTTTATCTATTTCAAATTTCTCAGGAAGTTTTATACACAAAAGACCAGGTATTAGATTCTCTAAATATAACCTGCAATCATTACCTTTTACATCTTCTGTTAAATTAAAAATACGCAGGTCATACTGTCTGTTACGATTTTCTAAATCAAGAAGAAGAGTAGGCATAGGAGATATTTTTGCCACAATTGGTGAGAAAGTATAAATTTTAGCGTTAGTGCATTGTATTTTCATTGACATACTAGCAATATCTTTTTGTACATTTTTAATCTCTAACGCAATAGTATCAGGGCTGGTTGGCTGGCCTCCTGATCAGAAGCCACAGAGACATAACACGCTTCCAACAACCTTGAACCCAGCACCTGGTCTAGAACCAGCGGTTCCAAGTGAGTCCCTGCAGCTGGCCTGCGCTGCATCACAGTCAGTCTGAACTTGTGAATTTGTCCCAGTCCAGCGCAACCAGAAAATCACAGTTGGTGCTTTGTGATTTTTGCGCTATTTTCCTATTTTCGCTGAAATCTTTGTAATTGTGTATCTCTGGTTTAAGTGATTGGGTCTTTTTTTATATATTACATTTTGCTCTATTGTTCTAACTTGCTGTGGGACCCTTTTTGTGTGGTGTTTTCACTGTTTTACTGTTTGAAGTGTTGCATAATACTTTACACGTTGCCACTAAATTCAGCCTTACTCATCTGTGCCAAGCTACCAAGGGGTTGAGCACAGGTTAATTTGAGGTTGGCTTGTGCCTTACTCTGACACAGTGTGGTTGCTGCTTGACCAGGGCTCACAGCCCAGTCAACCAACAACCTAATTTCTTACATGGACGTATAATCTTTCCACAGATTCCTCAAATTATGAATACTCCTCCCAGGCCTCAGACTGATCCAGAAAACCTTTTCCCCCACCAATGACCTCCAGTGTTGCCATGTGGTGCCACTTGACTCCTGCCGTGATTTCACTTCTGCACATGACATGAGAGTGGTATTTTAGATGTCAACTGGCACATTGGCATCAGTGCCTAATATTAATTTTAAGCCCCATTGAGGTGTGCAGAAAGGAACCAAAGAGGGCAAAAAAACATCAAATACAGCACATGACATTTTCATACATGAGTTATTAATAAGATAGTATTACCTCATTCGGGAGGCAAGAGTCAAGTACTATTTTTTGCTGTTGGATACATCTTCCCGCAGACTCTGCAAAATTGGTGAATGGGTCCAATAGCAGGGCCTCCTGGGAAGATGGGATTGAGTCTGATTACCCATAAAAACTCTGCAACAAAGCTCAGGCAAAATACCCATCACTGCTTGTAAAAGATGTGTGGCAGATGAGCTTGGTAAGCATATTCAATATTGACCACACAGTTCTCTGGCAAATGTTGGCAACAGGGATGCCTCTGGAAACAGCTTTGGAAGCAGCCCTGGAACTTATGGAATAAGCACAAATGCCCTCCTAGGGGTTTCTCTATCCCAGGCAATAGCTGTTCTTAATAAAATGGATGACTCAATGTGAAATAATGTGTTCAGTCACTCGGACCTTTCTCAGCCACAGCAAAGCCCACAGAAAAGTAGTTGTCAATCCTGTCCTGTCATGTGCCGTCAATGTGATTTGTTAACGCATGCCTCATATCGACCCTAAGCAGACATTCCTCCTCCATGGGCAGATGTAGAAAGATGGAGCAGGAATAATCTGGGTCATATGGAGTGTAGAAATCACTGTCGATAATTACTATGGGCAGTGTGAAGATCCAACATCTCTGGGTAGAAAACTGTAGTAAATGATTTGATAGAGCCTAAAATTCTTCAACCCGTAATCAGAAGCAATCTTCACCAACAAAACAGTTTTTGAGTAAAGAATCAAACCAGGCTATTCTTTATCATATCTAACAAAAGTAAAAACAAGGTTCAAATCCTAAGGAACTCCAAACTGAGTAGGAGGGAACAAGTGAAGCAAATGTTTCAGTAATAGTGGCACTATGAATGGGTACGGGTGATCAGACAGACAGAGATGATTGCTAGCCCTTACTGTAGCCACTGCAGGCTCTGCTGAATGAGGGACACTGCAAACCTGAAGGGGCATGTTATCAAGGAACGGCGTTAAAATTATTGCCGCTTTAGCGGCAGGAAACTGCAGGTAAAATGGCTATAATGGGCTTGATAATATGCCGTAGAGAATTCCAATGGAAGCCCGTGTTAACACCAGAGCATAGGCTTCTATTGGAATTCTCTACGGCATATTATCAAGCCCATTATTGCTGTTTTAGCGGCAGTTTCTTGCCGCTAAAGCGGCGATAATTTTAATGCCCTTCCTTGATAATATTCCCCCAAGTTCTTTGAAAGGCTAGATGTAGAGGTGTTTATGCCTATTGACTCACTACTGAATGAATTGAGGGTGAAATGTATGATTATACTGGTAAAAAAACTGGTCATAGTTTGTGACACATATTCCCTGCGAAATTTTGTGAATCAACCTATGTATTAACAGGCTGCCTAGTAAAATTCTGAACTGGAGTGGGTTGCAATCCAACCTACCTCATTAATATTCATGAGGTAGTTTGCAAATTGGGAATCACGCTCATTGACAACAATCATAAGGATGGCGGCCTGTAAGGATAAGCAGACTACCATGTCTGTGACTTAAGGGAAATGGGCTATTTAGATTTTGCAAGTCCAAGTCAATGTCTACACCACTGTGACAGGTGACAACCTGCTTCTGGGTCATTATCATCCCTGCAGCCCTAGTTCTTACACTCTATACCCAAGGCACCTGATTCAGAACTGAAAATCTCCTGCATTTTCTTTTCTACCATTTTCTCTCCTTTTCCCCCTGTCTTTCTAATTTTTCTTTTATTGTCAGTTCTAAGTGAGATCAAGGAGACATGCCATCTGAAACAGGATTGGCAAACTACTCTACGGTCCTAGAGCCCTTAGGAACCTGTCGAAGTGCGTACAATATAGTTTATCATCAAAATGTGCTTTAAGTGTCTCCTTAGCATCATGGCTGATTCTCTCCCCTACCGACTCCTTGGCTGGCACCAGGATCGAGTCCATTGGCAGCATAATTATCAACTTCGAAAGTGGCACCAAAGGAGGAACTTTTGCATCAGTGGCCAAAGCCAAATTCCGTACACACAAGAAGTTAGGGGATATACATCAGCTTAACTAAACCACTGTACGATGTACACTTAAAGATGACATAATGTTCAATGGAGGTTTATAGACTATGTATGGATGATCAGCACTTTGTAGCTGACAGTCAGCGCATCTATATTTTTGTATTTCTGAGTTTTATATAGCGCGCACTTGACACGAAGGTATCGGGGTATCAGAGCGCTTTACATAGCACCATTTGCGTTACATGAGGACACATTTATTTGTGTTGTTGTTAGGCATGGGGAGATTAACTGATTTGCCCAGAATCACAGGATGTTCAGCGCTGTTGCCGAGACTCGCACCCAGGTCCCCAACCCTAGCGGTTAGGCCAACTCCTCTCCCCATAACAAGCTCTATAACAGGCTCTCCTATTATTAAACTTTATCAGAATAATATATGAAAAATATCAAACTAGATAGTCTGTGATGGCTTTTCTAAAATTAATTTATTTTAAGACTTTGCTCGGTGGCAATATACAAGCAGCTTTTGGAAAGGATCCAGCATGTACACCATCATCTAGAGATGTAACAATCATTGTTGGCATATAAGCGCCTACGTCCATACACAAACGTGCTAATACACCAAAACATCTTTAAAATTACATTCAAAAGCTGAAATACCAAAGAAAGTAATTTGATTATTCTTCTTTAGGTGACCTATCGTTCACATCAGTAATAAAAATGTTCCTCCTATTAGTCTGATCATTGCTTGAGCGGTGGCAGCACCAAAGATGTGTAGGGCAGTCATTAACCTACATGGATGTTTAGGTCTGGTTTGACAGTACACCTGTCACCTGACCTTTTACCCTCCATCAATATTACTCGACAGTTCTTTGCTTCCACACAAATTCCCAATCTATATATTTGTATTGTTTCACTTTACCATACACCATTCCTTTAAAACCAGACCTATTGGCGTTGCTGATTCTTGTTACAGTACAGAATCGACCCATGTCCAGGACATCACCAAATGTGTTCAAGCAGAATTTGTGCAACTTACGTAGATCAAATAAAGTCAATGAATAAACTGGAAAATATCAGAATGAAACACAAATTAGCATAGATAAGTGACTTGAATTCATGTAGCAAAACACATCAGGTACAAATAAGAGGGCCTTGCTGCATCAAAAAAGGATATGACACGTGCACCTAGGCAAAGAATGATATTGATTATGCCTAAATGAAAATACGTTTTTATTCTGTAGTGTAATTGGGTGGAGCATGAGCACTTTTATCAGCATGAACACTGTTGATCCAAATAAGCTCAGTCATGTTATGGTAAAAGGGCCAGAAATGTTAGCAACACATTTCAGAGAATGCAGAAGCACCCTATATCTGTTACTGATTGCTAATTAGTCAAAATGCTTTAGCCAAGGAAATTCTTTCCACTGATTAAGCCAAAGGTAAACAAAATGTGAGCATTGTATGCAGGTTCTTCAAATAATCAGTTTGGTCAAACCATAACATGAAAGCATTTCTGTGCTTCATTTCACCTGCATTGTCCTTGCCAGAACATCTTGCACCAATAAGAATGACGCAGTTGTTTGCCTTGGCTATCTGTATATTTGATTATTCTTGTAAGAAGCTATCTCGATATATAGTGCACTAAAATGAAGTATATGTGCAGAGAGTTCAGTGGATCCCAGATTGGTATACAGAGGAAAAAGAAGATTATACTAGCGCTTTATTCACACTAACATGGGCAAGCAGTTAGGCTTTTCAGAGGGTAGCAGCGGCAATGAATGATACACACACCCCAGAAAAAATCCGAGACCACTTTGCAAAAAATGTTATATCATTTTTCACATCAAGAACTTTGTTCTAAGGTAAGTACTTTTAAGATCTGAAGTTTCAATGTTTGCAAATAACACACTCTTGTGCAAGATTCTGCACCATAGAAGTCTATGGGAGAAAATACAAAAATGCCTTTACAATCACACAGTTGGATCTTGAGATTCATTCTGGATTTAGGTAAGTAGCAAGGCCAGGTCTAATGTTTCATCAACGGATTGCTGTGAGTGTCCAGGATTCGTCCTGGAGCAGGGACCTGAAGTCATTGGTAGCAGGCGCTACGGAGAAGGGGGACACATGGCACAAGAGGGCTTAAAGGTAAGTCTGAGGGGTGCCACTCGAGAGGGCAGGTTGCAAGAGCCCAGGACCAAGGAAGCACAGCTGGGTCATTGGTACCCAGGTGGGGCGGCTGGGTGCAGGGCTAGTAGGTCAGCATGGTGGCTTGTGTCAAGATGTCTTCATGGTTAAGGACAGGCAGGTTTCTGGGATGATTGCGATACAGCTGGGCCACACATGAATTGAGTCTTAGGGCTCTGAACATCCCTAGAGGGGTATATGCTTAATGTGCAGTTGGAGTCCAGATTAGACTTTTTGTCTTGGTGTTGGTTGCAGAGGTCCAGTACTGGGTATTGGTTTGGCACAGTTGGCAGACAGATCTGACCCTCAGAAGCTGATGTACCTCTTCTTGCTTGGATGCTGCATTGGAGTTGCCGGGGAGAAGACATTCAGTAAACTGGGGATTTCTGAGTCTGTGGACAGCAGGGGAATAGTTCCTCTACCCCAAGGGAGTTCTCTGGTGATTGGTGAAGAGATGGCTCATCAGTACCCAGGCCTGGCAGGCTGGGTGCAGGGCAAATAGGTCAGCATTCTGGCTTGCGTCAAGATGGCTTCATGGTTAGGGACAGGTAGGTTGCTGGGATGATTCCTGTACAGCTGGGCCACTCACAAAGGGAGTTTAAGGGCTCTCGATGTGACTCAAAGGGTGCTTTTTTAGTGGGCAGTTGGAGTCCAGATTAGACTTTTCATCTTGCTGTTGGTTGCAGGGGTCCAGTACCCTGGGTATTGGTGTGGCACAGCTTTGGTAGGCCCTGGTGTCTTCACACTCAGTGGGGAGACAGATCTGACCCTCATAAGTTGATGTACCTCTCCTTGCTTGGATGCTGTATCGGAGTTGCCGGGGAGAAGAAATTCAGTAAACTGGGGATTCGGTGTCTGCAGACAGCAAGGGAATAGTTCCTCTACCCCAAGCGAATTATCTGGTGATTGGTGAAGGGCTGGAGGAGCTCTTGGTACTTGGAGGCCTCACAGTTGCTGGACAAGACAGCACACCATGATGGTTGAGTCCTGGAGTAGTAGGCAGAGTGTCACACCAAAACTCTGCAACAGGTCTTTGGTTCATTGGTCAGCAGCTCTTCTTTGTCTGTGTCTTCTTCGAATCCTAAACTAATTATGTAATCTAAGCTTAAGGTCCATGGATGCAAACTAAAAACAAAATATAGGGGCGTCAAAGGGAGTGACAGGTAGTAGCCAATGGGCTAGTTTCCTTAAGGGATTCAACACCCTCTAAGTGACCACTTCCTGTGGGAAGTGGCACTTCCCTAGCCCTGATACGTTAATTCCTGAGATCTCAAGATGGAGAATTTAAAGAATAGCATCCACATCACTTGCCCCACCTTAGGTGTGGAGCTGTCTGAATGTTGGCACAACATCTAATCTAATGAATTTTCCAACCTGTCCTCCTGCCAAATGTGGGAAAGTAGAGGGGGTTGGCATCCTCTACTATCTGAAGATGCCCGGGTTGCATTTCAAAAGCGGCATTGTCTTTAAAGTTTTATGCCCTGAAATGCCATTCCAGTGTGGGGGAGGTGTGAAGCACCTCTGCCCAGAGCAGACTTTGTTCCTTGCCTCTCAGAGCACTGGCTCTCATCCCATGAAGTAGTCAGAAACAAGTTTGGCGGTGGCAGGCTGGCTTAGTCTATCAGAGACCACACCAGTGTTTGGTAGGTTCTTTTGTCAGGTAGGTTTGGAATAAATTCAACACTGACATCAGTGAGGATTTATAAAGACAAGCTGTATGGTACCAAACATCTTAGGGTACAATATAGCCATCATGAAGCTAGCAAACTCGTGTTGACAAGTATACAGCCCATGTAATCTCTATGGTTTCCCTGGGCACTTACAATAGTGCCCCTCTTCAGCACCATTGCCCTAGGTACCAGGGGTACCATTTACTCGAAACTTATAGGGGATTGCTGAAGTTGTGCCAATCATGGTACCGTTTAAGGAAAGAGATCTGGCCCTGGGATCCTGGTTAGCATGGACCCGGTGCACTTTTATTTGAAATCACATCATGCACCAGGCACAAAGTGGTGGTTAACCATGTCAAAAGAGGCACTTTCCTACACCTACATCAAGTTACCAGAAAACAGTGTTAATTTGAGCCGATATTCATCAGATTTTCATCCATAGCAAAAGAGAGAATAACACACATGGTGGATGAAAGAGGAATGAAATGGAATTAAGATTACTAGGTAGGTTTGGTAATAACTCCAACACTGACATCAGTGAGGATTTATAAAGACAAGTTGTTTGGTACCAAACATCTTAGGTTTAACCCTGGGCGTAGTTCGTATAGTAGCACTACGCCAAGCTACGCGAAGTGCACTTCACATTACACGAGCTACGTGAACTGCACAGTGCACTGTGCAAAATGCTGTTCGCACTGATTGCACAGTGCAAGCGGTCGATTTCTACTAGAGTTGCAGCTTTCTCGACGCAGACTGGTAGTTTCTCATCGCGAGCAGTCGGGAGCATACGCGACCACTCGCAATGAGAAACCTGCCCTACCTGCGTTGAGAATGTCGCCGGGAGGTTTATTTTCTGCGATTGGCAACTTGATGTTGCTGATCGTGAACGATGAAAAAGTCTTGATGGGATGTCATTTTGCTCGCTCTTGGTTGCCAACTTGACGTTGAGCACCACGAGCAAGCACAAAAGGACCGCTACGATAGCGTATGCATGTTTGCACTGTACTAAGTGCAATTCGCGAAGTAGCTCAAACTTCGCAAATTACGCGAGCATAGCGTCGTACTTCGCCCAGGGTTACTTAGGGTACAGTGAAGCCATCACGGAGCTAGCAAACTTGTGATGACAAGTATGCAGCCCATGTACTCTCTATGGCTTCCCTTTGCACTTACAATATGCAAGAATGGACTTAGATATTGTAGGGTCATATCTGCTCATGCAGGTATGTCCACACATGGTATATAGTGCACCTTGTCTTAGGGCTGTAAGGCCTGAAGTAGGTGCAACTTACCTATACCTCAGGTAGTGTCTGTGGCCATCGCACAAAGAGCTGCGTCTGTGTGCCATGTCGACACTTCAGTTTAATCTGTAGCAATACATACAACCTACAATGGCAGTTTGCATGGTCTTCGTGAGGTGTCCCTAGGGTCTCACAAATTGTACTTCAGCCCTAGTGGACCCTCTTCAGCACCAATGTCCTAGGTACCAGGGGTACCCTTCACTCAGAACTGATAGGGGTTGCTGAAGTTGTGCCAATCATGGTACAGTTTAAGGAAAGAGATCTGGCCCTGGGAACCTGTTTAGCACGGACCCAGTGCATTTTCATTCAAAATCACATCATGAACCAGGAAAAAAGTGGGGGCTAATCATGTCAAAAGAGGCACTTTCCTACAATTCACCCACATCAAGTTAGCAGAAGACAGTGTTCAATGTGAGTCAATGTTTACAGTCGGGGTAGTCCACATTCATTTTAACTTATTTTTCGTCATCAGATTTTCATCCAGAGCAAGAGAGAGAATAACACACATGGTGGATGAAAGAGGAATCAAGTGGAATCAAGACTACACATCCCCCATATTCGTAGTGCCACCTGTAGGCGTCTGAGCAATCATTTGCGTTCCGGCATTTATTGTTTTGCAAATTAAGGACTACCAGTAGATGGGTGACACATCACCACTAATAAATAGCATGAAGCATGATGACAAAGATGATGATTATGGTGATGGCCCTAAACACTTATTTTAGAAATTGGGTTGTTGGTGGACTTGGATGTGAGCCCTGGTCAGGCAGCAGTCACAATCCCTTGCAGGGTGAACCACAAAAAGTCACAAAATTAACCTGTGCTTAACCCTGGGTAGCATGGCATAAAAAAGCAGTCAGGCTTAACTTAGAGGCAATGTTAACATTTTTTATGCAGCACACAAACAGTAATAAAGCAAAAACACAACACAAGAAAAATCCAAAACCAATTTAGAAAACTTGAGTACATTTTAATAAATTATATGACACCAAAATGACAAAAATGTGGATCAGTAGAGGCAAAGTTATTAATTTTTTATGTTTTTGTGAAAACTGGCAACCAAAAGATCAAAGCACCCACTGCACACCTCTAGTCACACAAGACCAGGTCAAAAACGAAAATACGGTCGACTGCGATGACGCGCTGTTTGGATACAAGAAGTAGATTGGGCCCAGTCAGCGCTTACCTTAGAATCTGAGGAGGTAAAGTTCAGTGGGGCAAGGCTGAGGGAGGTGTCTGAGGAGGGAGTGTCACTGTTGGGTGGCCTTGGGTCAAAGCTGTGTGGAAATTTGTAGGTTTGTTCTTGGTCATCAGAATGGAAGTCAAAAATCTCCAGCGGGACGAGGTAGAGGGCTGTAGCCCTAGACAGTGATATGAGGTTGGATACCACTTTGGAAAAGAACTGCTGAAAAGAATTTGCTGCTGCTGAGAAGAAAGTAGTGGGAAAGCTGCAAAGTCAATTAAGCAAATGCCCAATGCAGACAGCGCTATACTATAATAAAAGGTGTGTCCTGGTGGACATTAGAACATTTCAATCACAGCTGTCAGAAGAAACAACAATGTCTTTTTAAGAAATCTTAATTTAATAGTCTTTGTGGCCAGCCGACACGTGTTTCGTCGCAACGGAATGTAATATCCGCGACTCCTCAGGGCTATTGGATTGTGAGGGCCCACTTTAAGGTCGCTTAGCCGGTGATACTTCCGATCCAGCCGGGCTCTGGACCAGGTTTAGATTCGTTGTCCCAGCACAGGACACACGTCTTAAAATCAGAGAGGAAGAATGTTATATTTATCTTTGTCTCCTTTCCCTGTGCCTCACATGGTGTCCCTGCCAGAATCCTCAGTGACATCATGGAATGTTGGGGGCTCAGCCTGTGTGTCAACTGGCAGTTGGCGCAGGCAGGCTGAGTGGCCAGGAGGTCACTCCTGGTGGGGTTTTACCTTTCCATCTTGGTAACTTGATCAGCAACTTAACTTCAATAAAGAAGACCTAATTATATTCCCGGCTCATGGACTTCTGTTTATAACATTTTGGCGACGTTTGGAGAACTTACAACTACAAGAAAAAGCCTACATACAAGAGAACCTACACCGTGCAGAAAAGAAAACCTACAGAGACAAGAGTAACTGGAACTACGGAAAAGAACCCACAGCATTGAAAAGAGACTGTGATTAAAAACATACCACTGAAATTAAGCTTATTACACGGACAAAAACGCCTTGCCTAACCCCACCAGTGTCATTTGCCATATTGACAGCCTGCAAGCAAAAGGCGTATAACCATCTAAGAAGTAAGTGTCACCTTACAGTGAAGATTGTTGTTTTATGATTGCCCTGTTGTGAGTCGTACTGCTAACTAAGATTGATCGTGCTGGCCTGTGCAAAGGATGTGCCTTATGTACTGTTTGCTCAAGTGAATTAAATTAACAGTGACTACGCGTACCGGCAAGACAAGAAGACACCAATTTTGTGTATGTCATATTGCACAACACAGAGAGAGAGTGCAGCACATGGTGTGAGCAGGTGATGGCGTGTTCCGGCCGGAGTTTGGCAATGCAGCGCTTGGAGTTTGGCAATACAGCGCTTGTACAGTGAAGGTTTTATTTGCGATGCAGTGCTGTTTGATATCACGGGGGTCAGATGTGCACTGAAGACGAGTGTCAGTTCGGCGAAATGGAGTAACATTTATTTTGGGACACTTGGGTTGCGACGACGGAGGAGCTGTTGAATGGAAATCCTAAACGGCTGTATTGACGTTTTAAATTCAAAGTGAACACGCGCTGCTCACCGTTTCACGAGCTTCAGCCGGACAGCCGGTCAGTCTTCTGTGACGTTCTGTCTTCCTTGTGCGTGGCTGCATATACACGTTTGCCAGCACTGGCGTGCCGAGAGCCACCCAGTGCTGCGTGTCTTGTGTGCTGCCATTTTGTCTGCTTTCGTGGAGTGCGCATTGGCTGCCACACGCATTGCCTGCCACACGCATTGACTGCCAGATGTAAAAGGATATCCACCGAGCAAAGCAATACTCCAGTGAGCCTTATACCCTACAGATTTAATGACAGTATCAAAGTGGAGGAGGCCTGCATGCTGACAACAACTTACACCCCAGCCGATAATTTCTTGGCAGTGAACTTGTCAGAGCACTTGGTGTGGTGAGGACCTCGGGTGAAATATCGTTCACCGGAGCTTGTTTTTTTTTCCTTCTTGTACAATTTTACTGTGAATAAGTTGTTATGTGAGGGTGTTGGTCAAAGCTGCGACATGCTTTTAGGGAGTTTTGCATTTTTATGTCGTCGTTTTGCTCTTGTTCTGTTTTTAAGGGTCTTGAATGTTCCTTTGAATTATGAGGTTTTAAGTGTGTTCTGTGTGATAGTGCATGCCTCAGTTTTGGGTTGTGGGAGCTCAGTGTCCCAAATGTGTTTCACAGGGCTTTATGTAATGGAAACTAAGTGTGGTGGTGAGTGCCCTTTTGTAGTTGGTGTGGAAGCTAAATGCTCCAATTTTCAGTTCACAGGGTGTTGTGTTTATTTTTAAAAGTATGGTGTACCCTGTTAAATGTTTGATTATGGGTCATGGTGGTCCCAGTAACAGTTCACGGGGTCATGTGTACCCTGTTACGGAGCGAAGAGTGCTCCAATTTTGGTTCACAGGGTGACGTATACCCTGTTACACGTTTAGTTGTGGGCTATGGTTGTCCCGGGTGTGGTTCACGGGGTCATGTGTACCCTGTTACGGAGTGAAGTGTGCTCCAATTTTCGGGTGTTGTACTATTACGCCGTGAGTTGGGACCTTTATGCCACTTACTGACCTGGCCAGTTGGTTTGTTTGGTTTCTGGTTTTAGTTTGTGATGCGTGGGCGTAATAGTGTGTGGGTTATTTTGTTGTGTGGGTGATGTCTGTGTTAAGTGTGCACTCTATTATGTTTTTATTGGCGGAGCAGTATGTACTCCAGTTTTAGTTCACAGGGTGGTTCATACCCTGTTACAGGTGTGGTGACGGAGAAGAAACCAAATTAGTCTTCATGGTGGTTGTGTTGTGTTGTTTTTCCCAAGGGAAGGGGATGGGACTAATTATCTGTGAATCTTATGTTTATCTCCTTTTCAATATAAATGCTTTATTTTCAAAGTATGGTGTGCACTGATGTTGTTGTGTACACTGCTTTTGATGTTGCTTATTCTAATTGCTCTTTTAATTTCCCTAAAGAAAGGAGATGTGTTATATTTATCTTTGTCTCCTTTCCCTGTGCCTCACATGGTGTCCCTGCCAGAATCCTCAGTGACATCATGGAATGTTGGGGGCTCAGCCTGTGTGTCAACTGGCAGTTGGCGCAGGCAGGCTGAGTGGCCAGGAGGTCACTCCTGGTGGGGTTTTACCTTTCCATCTTGGTAACTTGATCAGCAACTTAACTTCAATAAAGAAGACCTAATTATATTCCCGGCTCATGGACTTCTGTTTATAACAAAGAACTCGTGTGCGAGTTCTTGGTGATCCTAATGATGTGTGGTGCGATTATTAAATGAAGAAGTCCAGGTTTTTTGGAACACCTCTTGGGGGTTCAGGACTGACGCAGGCTGGGTCCAAGTGCAGGCTCAAGATGGTGGGAGCCTTTCATGTCCTTGTGGCTCTGTACAGGAAGCCAGCAAACTAGCCCTTGGAGTCAATATGGTAGTCCTGGGTACAGGTAAAGATGCAGTGCTGGCCTTCGAGGGTTCAAGGCAGGCTCCAGGCACAGCAGGTCAAAGCATCAGGCAGTCCTCTGAGAGTTCTTCCGCAGGTCCATTAGTAAACTGCAGAATGGTCCTGAAGGTTTTATTTTTTAATACCCTGGTGACCTTCTGGTAAGGTTCTTTGAAGAGCATGGAATTTCCTTACTACCCTGCCCTGGCTCCAAGCTGGATGCAGTGACATTCCTGGGTCGATAGGCTCTTTGTGTGAAAGCAGAGCATTTTCTATTCAGCTGTAAGTGGGGCTGTGCTCAGCACTGCCCACCCCATCCTGCCAGCAGAAGACCCATTGAGGCACCCCTAATCCCTCTATTGTGTGACTTTCTTGGAGGAATTCACAAAGTCTGGCAGCTACACCCAGTAACGTGGCCCAAGACAGGCTGCAGGCAAAAAGGGCAAAGGGCAGAAAAATGCCAACTTTCAAAAAGTCTATTATGAAAAGAGAACCTGCACACCTGTTGTTTTTCAGTTTTATCAAAGTAATCAGAAATATTCAAGTTTAGCGTGCACACCAGTGGTAAGGGGGCGTGCCCTGCTCCCTAAGGCGTAACAACAATGTAAATATGAGCCCAAGTAAAAACCCTGAGCTACTGATGGCACAGCTATGAGGACAATAGCCTTTATGAATCTAAACTCATGTATGTTATTCTTTGTAATTTTTATTCGGTGTTATTAGAAGTGTTCATCATAACAACTGAAACAATGACTAATTCACACTGTTTTCATAGTGGAATTCATTAATCATGATTTTTGACTTGAAAAAAACACGGTTCAAACATTACATCTTTCATTGAAACTAACAAACAAGAGTCATATCTTCATATCAACAATCCCAATGCATTTCGGGTAGACTCTCAACCCTTCTTCAGGGGCTATATAGGTAAAACAAAAATCATAAATTGCAGATGTTGACTTCCGTAGTTGTAGATTTTCAGGACCAACAATAACAGCAACACAATAACTATATTGAATGTCTACAGAAAAATAACATGTTTGTATGCAAGTGGTCACACATTGATTACAAAAACTTAAGAGTGCAGCCGGAAAAACGAGCTGTGCTTGTCAGAGTGAAACATCACCATAACAAAAAACAGGAAAGAACAGAATGGACTGGACAGAACTGAAAAAGAAACGCTTCACTTAGGTAAACCCAGAAATCTATGTGCATGCGCCAACCCCCAAACATAACTGCAAGAGACTGGTGTCTGTGAAATAAACCCGAAAACGTGTAGGCTTCTGGGACTCAATCGAAATGACAAGCGTGAAATTAAGGTGCCTAAAATCCCGTGCTCATGTGAAAAACCCAGAGGAATCTAAGATAGTACCGATCTATGCTTACTCGGTAAAATGTTAAGGGCTGCTCGTCACGGTGTTCTTACATGCGCACAGGCAGTATCTGCATATGAAGGTAGATCTATAAACGAGAAGTGAAAAGTGGGATCAGATTCCCTAATAACGAGAGTGTGTCTGGGAAGTGACAAATCAAGTACATCGCTTACCCTCACTGTCCGGTGTTCACACTGAGGTTCAACCTACGCCGTTCTATACGGTATGCTAAAACCAAAATAAAGGAAAGTTGCAGACATGGGCAATTCAATATGCCTCAATTCTAAATGTAGCGGAAAAACATTCCTGCGGCATACTTGTTCGAAATCACCCCGACTCGGATACAAAAAGTGGCATTTTCAAAATGATAATGAAAAATATGACTTTGCTATAATTACAGCATATTAAATGTAATATGGAATCCCCAATTGTATCCTATGGGAGATGTAGGCCTCACAGTAGTGAAAAACAAATGCAGGTCTTTTTCACGACCAGTTCATGTAAAACTTTAAAAGTACATGCCTAGCATTTTAATTACACTGTACCCTGCCCTATAAGCTTCCTAGGACCTACCTTAGGGGTTACTTACATCTAATAAAAGGGACATATAAAGCTTGGCAACAGGGTTTAAATGCCTAGTCAATACGGCAGTGTAAAACTACATTCAAGCTGCAATGGCGTGCCTGAGATATGTTTTAGGGTGCTACTTAAGTGGGTGCAAACCCACTGGTAGCATTTTATTTACAGGCTTTGGGAATATGGTTTACCACTATACAAGGAGCTTATAAGTCAATTAAATATGTCAATTTGGTTTATGCTAATCAAACCATGTTTAGAGGAGTAAGCACAAGCACTTTAGTACTGGTTAGTAATGATAAAGTGTACATAATCCAAGGGCGAACTGAAATTAATTTTAGCAAAAATTGGAGGTAAGTAGGCATGGAAGACCACCCTAAGGCTAACTTGTCGAACACTTATACATCACCCAATATGACACTCTTTAAAAACCTTCAGAAGCACAGTAGCAGAAAACAAACATCAGAGTTCAAAAGAGAGACGGACGGCAACATCTGATGATGAGTACTTGATCAGATCTTTCCAATTAACTTTCTATCACTTATTAGTCTTTCTATGCCTTCCTGACACCCTTAATTTATTTTCTCTTTCTCTTGCTGCCAATTTAGTCCTGGTCCTTCCATTCTTTCTTCTTTTTACTCCCTTTCATCCATTTTCCAACTTTTCAGTTTTTCCGGTCTTTTCCACATAGCTTTGTAACTTTTATTTAAGTTCTCTAATAATTTGATATGAAGAAGGCAAGCCTTTCGATTTTCGATTATCGTCTGCAGCAAATCATCCAAGCACTACAGAGGAGAGAATATGCTAGTGTGCATCTTCATTATTAATGCTTCCAACATGTCCATCCCAGAAAACGCATTCCCTGATGGTTTCTCCCTAACAAGCTTGCAATTCAGAGACACCTTCGCTCTGCCTGGTTTGAGCCTTCCATAACTATAAGAAGACCCCCTGGTCCAGCTCGAGGAAGTTGATGCTGAAGCAGCTCTTGCCAAGGTTGAAACAGGATGACATTAAAGGCACATTTTCTATGCCTTTTTTTATGGAGCTCGTCATCAACGTTATCAAGAAGGAAACTTCACAGGTATTGTTGAAGCTTCAACATGATGAGAACATTAACAGCAGTGTTGCTTGGTGGTGGTGATGACGACATGAATGAGCTGCAGGCTGAGGATTTATTTGGAGAGGACAAAGTCAGAAGTGTGGAACTGTGCCATCTGCCAAATACCAAGGATACAATTAGGGTATAATCAGCAATAGCATTGACTGCATGTGAACCAAAGAGACACACACATCAACTGTGTAATGATCAGCATATCGTGTTCCCCTTTAAAAGTATGGAGTGTTGCTCCACTTCATGCGCAATCAAAAACCTCTTCACAGAGAATGTATTTGAGTTGATAATAATGCAAAAGAAGTAATATTATTATGCCTATCCTTACCAACATTGGTTTTGCAATATTTGAAATTGCTTCTTCAGGAAATATAAGGTTTCATTTGACTCTGTAGTTATAAGTCACATTTCAATTAGATCATCATAGTTTAATTACTTGTGTGCTATAAAATAGATTTTAGTTCATGTTATCACCTAGCAGCCATGATTATAAAGATTTTGCATTTTAAGTAGCCAGGTATTTCATTACCACTCAAACCAGTACGGTCTGGGACACAATGGCATTATGCCAATGAGATCAGTTAACAAACAAAAGCATCCCCAAATACAGCAACACCACCAACTACAGCAGCAACACCATTTCCTTGAGCAGTGGTACCATCTGCAGGAGGAGATGCATCAGTAATTTTTTTTTATTGTGGACAGGGTCGTAGTATTAAAGAGAAAAATTAAAAAAAAACACTGTGACCCTGTTTTTGGACCATGGTAAAATAGAAGCACGTCTATAATGATTGTTTACCTTTATACTTTTTCTGCCTATCTCTCCAGAATTTGGCCCAGAAATCACTTCTGGCACTAGACAATATACCACCATGAGACTGAGAACTCTGTGATTGTTTGCACAACTCCCTGAGCGTTACTCGAGTGAGGTGCATTTTAGGTTACAATCAGTCCTGTAAGATATGATAGGGAGAGTTAGTGGAACTGAAACACTTTTTTCTTAATAAATAGGCTTCCTCAAGAATACTCTTTGGTCTTTTTACAAACTGCATTTCGCAGTACATTTTTGGAGGACTACAATAGTTCTACAAACATACTCCAAAATGCTATTCACAACCATACATATGAAGTTTCCGCTTCTGCCTCTCCTATCTTTTTCTGTGCTGATATCCCTGCACCAACTTCGAAGCCTCTGCACATGTAGGCATACGTTTTAGTGGTAAATATGGTAGGGGCAGAAGGAAGTGGTGAAAAATGGGGAATACCTAATAATTAGTGAAGTATAATGGGTTAGGTAGCGTCCAGAAAGGTATATGGACGGACATCCACCCATCCACAAAAGACTAAGGGGGTGATCATGATTGATTGCGGATGGTCTTAAGTCCGTCCGACATCGTACCGGAAATTGGGACCGGCCGCCTATATGGTAGAGGTCCCGCACATGAAATTACGGTTGCATTGTGCATGTTTTCCATTGCGGCAGAGGCTGCTGGCTGTAGCACCAGTCGCAATGATAACAAGCATTTACAATGCAATGGTCTCGGCATTATTAAAGGTAGAGCTATTCGCATTGCTCATGACTTTTTTTTTTAAATCATAAATAAATGGCACTGTCATTTACATTGCCAATAGCTTAATCGTTAAATAAATGGCATTGTCATTTACAATGCCAATAGCTTAATCGCTCGCAAATGGATGACCTATTGCATTTACAGAGACTGACCAAAAACGACTTGGCTGTTCCTACAAGAGAAACGAGAGGAAAGGTGCGGTCACAAGGGGGGTAGGGGTAGTGCTCAGTGAAGGGCTACCCTGGGTATCCTATTTGTTGGATTTAATGGCCTCACACACCCTTGCGAGTGTCATGCTTCATCATAGGCGTTTGCTCCTTGTTGGGCAGGCGGTGCAATGCCCAACGGGCTCACCTCAAAGAGGGGCTCTTTGGCGGAGATCTTTTTTCCAACTGCCTATGGGTGAAGTGAGAGTGAGGGGCCAGAAGAAGGGATAGTGTAGATAAGTGGATTAAAATATGGCACAAGGTACCGGAGATCAATTTATTCTGGTGGTCCCCTGCTACAAGTAAAAACAGTGGGTAGCCTGTGATCGCAGGAAATTAGGATTCCACGTCAAGATCCAGGACTACATTACATATCGTGAGGTCAACATGTTTCTCGCCATTGCACACTGGCTTCGATTCTTCCGGACCTAATTAATTACATCTATCTCTAAAAAACATGACCTAATAAAGTGTCAGTTGGTATTAGCAGTTGTACTACCTGTATGGGAAAGCTCTTGCCTAGGGGAGACAAAAGAAATCGTTACCATAGTTCAGTGACAACAATTGCCCCTTGTGACCGTGAACACGCAGTGTTATTGTGGATAAAGTGACATACAAGCAGTGACATACTAGTGGTGGTTTGTGACCAGTATGTGTTGACTTATATTACGATTCCACACAACACAGCATCCAAAGATTAAAAACTAAACTTTAAAAACAGCAGCAGTTTCTTCAGAGTCTCTGATCCCAAAAACCTATGGCAAGGTTAACATGTTACTCACCTAATGGTCAAGGTGATAGGTGTCAACAGTACCCGGTAGGTTTGACATCGAGGGGGGAACCAAAAGGGGTTTAAGGCTAAGGAGGGAAAACAAGCAACAGTGCAAGCTGAATCAATCGTTTTATTAAACAGCTGCCTGTTGGTGTTTAAGTAAGAAAAGGCAGTTTGCCGGCAGTAAGTTGGAAACACTGTGTCATCGCCATGTGGGGAGGAATAGGTCAGACTCGTGAGCCCCGTTAACAATGTTGTGCCTCAAAGAGTTGCATTTTTGACAACCCTGGTTGTTGCCGCCAAGTAGGAAAGGGTGTCTAAAGCGGTGTGTCAAAAGTCAATAGTGTGCTTTTGACGGTATCAGTATCTAGTTAGAGGGGTTGCCTGATTATCAATATTGGGATTTATTAGAAGGTCGAGGGTTGCATACCCAATGTTGTTGGTTCAAGAAGTTCGGGTTGCGTGTCTATGGTCAATGGCAGTAAGCGCTCCCTCGCGGTACCAATGTAATGCATTGGCATTCGTGACATAGACAAAGGGGAGCCTAACCAGTGTGTCAAGGCGGGAGCCCTAGTATTCACCCTACCTCGGTCCCCAGCCGTTTGCATTTACTCGCGGTGCCCATATCACATTATAGACTCAGCGCTTATAGGGTCAGTCTAGAGACTTGCCTCGCATTGCCCATATCACGTTCAAGAGTAAGCGCTTAAAAATACGGACTCAAAGGAGACCTCGCCAGTGTGTAGAGCAGCGGTGTGCGAGTCGCGCAACCGCATGTCTGTCTCTAGCGACGGAGTCGATCACTTACTTCTTACTGCCTCAGTCAGTGCCCGTGTGCCTACCCATCGCTACCGGGATCCGGATAGTACCGATCCAAAGCGTGATGGTCTGTTAAATGTTTGTTGGGGGTGTGGTCAATGTTGGAGGTAGTCCCGCCTGTTACGTCATGTGGGATCGGGCGTAACTAAGCGGGCCATCTTGGAAGGGACCAGTATTCAATGGTATTGGTCTAATGCATACACTAGTTTGTAAAAAAACGGGTGTTTGCCAAAGATTAAATGGGGACTACGTGTAATGGAATACTCTCATTGATCTTGAAATTTATACATACTATCAATGTTGGAGGTAGTCCCGCCTGTTATGTCTTGTGGGATTGGGCGTAACCATGGGGGCAGTCTTGGAAGGGACCAGTATTCAATGATATTGATGTAATGCATACACTTGTTTGTAGAAAAACGGGTGTTTTCCAAAGATTAAATGGGCACTACGTGTAATGGAATACTCTCATTAATCTTGGAATTTATACATACTTGTGTCACAAGATTAATTATTTGTAGTTCACGCTGGACAAGATAGGAGACAGGGTTATATGCACAACCTTGAGTTGGTATGTTTAAAGTTACAGTGGAGAGGTATATGAAAAGCAGTTATTTATAGCGCACTCCACAGGATGTCCTCATAAAGTCCCCGTCTATCTGAGGATAGCCTATGTATCCACCTTTGTTCCTTCTGGAACAAGTTCTGTTTAGATTTGTTGCTTGGTGTCTCAAGGATAAGCCATCTCAGTGAATCAGCAGTATGGTTTTGGTCTACAAAGTGCTTGCACATCTTAGTATTAGTTTTTCTGCACCGAAAGTTGCTTCTGTGTTCTGAGATGCGGATCTTTATAGGGCGGGTGGTCATGCCCACATATTGTAGTTCGCCAGGGCATCTAAGAAGATAGATGCAGTTGGGGGTGTTACAGTTGGTGTGGCATCGCAGTTCCCACAGGAACGTCTGAGTCAATTGAATGGACTTGGTAATACTGGTAAAGGGGCATACACTACAGGAACCACAGGGGTAGTGTCCCCTTACTGGTGGGAGTTGCCAGAGTGTATTTTGCCTGTGGGTTTCAGCTTGTTTAGGCCTGGTGTGGACTAAGATGTCCTTTACATTTTTGGACCTTTTGAAAGCAAACCTGGGGATTGCAAGGTTGAGGGTTCCTGTGTTGAGGATCTGCCAGTGTCTCTTAATGATGTTCTTGATTTCATTTGAGACTGGAGAGAAAGTTGTCACACAAGTCAAAAGATCATTGTCTTGGGGGGTTGGAGTATTATACTCCAGGAGGGCTTCTCTGTGGTTATTCTGTGCCCGTTGTTATGCCTTGTAGATCTCCCTGGTTGGATAACCTCTGTCTTTCAGGTTTCGGGATAGGATGCTGGACTCAGTTTTGTAATCTGTTAGGTTGGTACAGTTACGCCTAACCCGCAGGAATTGGCCAAAGGGAAGGTTCACTCTCAAGGCTCTAGGGTGGTGGCTCGTAAAGAGGAGTAGACTGTTCCGATCCGTTGGCTTCCGATACATGGTGGTATCGATCTTACCCCCCTCTAGTCTGATGGTAAGATCCAGGAACGCTATCCTGGAGTTGGAGGCAGTGATGGTAAAGGTAAGATAGGTGTTAAGGATATTCAGCCAGTTGAAGAACTCTAGGTAAAGATCATCAGTCCCTGTCCAGAGTATGAGGATGTCATCAATGAACCTCCTCCAGAGTTTGATGTTAGAGTGGTAGGGGTTCATTGGTCCATTGATATGTTTTTCCTCAAAGTCAGCCATGTAGAGGCAGGCCACCGAAGGGGCAAAAGTACTACCCATTGAAGTTCCCTGGGTTTGATGGTAATGCTGTCCTTTAAATTCAAAGAAATTCTCAGTGAGGGCAACGCTTGCACACTCCATAATAAAGGAGAGTGGCGTAAGAGAGGTCGATTCCTCCATATTGAGGATCCTCTCAATCACCCCGAGTGTGGCCCTCTGTGGGATATTGGTATAGAGGGCCTCCACATTGAGGGTGATAAGGAAATCAATTTGGATATCTTCTTGTAAGTTATCAAGGAGACGAAGAACGTCCTTGGTGTCTTGGACATAAGACGGAATTCTCTTAACTAGAGGTTGCAGGAAATGGTCACAAAATTGTGAGAGAGGCTCTAATACTGAACCAATGCCTGATACAATTGGGCGTCCAGGCACTGGGGTTGTCCCCTTGTGAATTTTCGGAAGGGTGTAAAAGTAGGGTACCCTCGTATCTTTTTTCACAAGGAACTCAGCCTCTTTTTTAGAGATCCACTCTTGACATTCTGCAGATTCGACCATTCCTGTAATTGTAGTTTTGAGTCGTTCAGTAATAATAATAATAATCCACATTTGTAAAGCGCACAATCACCCGTAAGGGTCTCTAGGCACGGGGGGCCGTCGGGAAGATTAAGCAAGCTATTGCCCAGAGTCACAGATTCCGGAGTCATTCACCCTGGCTGCGGCGCCACACCTCTCCCCCTGGGGGGGGTAGATGGAATGCATTTACACCCACACAGAGCCACACACACAAAGCCACCCACACACACATACAGAGCCACCCATACAGAGTCATTCACATAGAGCCACCCTCACACAGACAGAGCCACCCACACATAGAGCCACTTGCAAAAAAGCTATCCACACAGAGCAACACACACACACAGAGCCACACAGCCACACACACAACACACAGAGCCCCCCACACAGAGCCCCACACACATAGCCCCCCACACACACAGAGCACCCCCACACACACAGAGCCCCCCACACACACACAGAGCCCCACACACACACACAAAGCCCCCCCACACACACATCGAGCCCCCCCCCACACACACAGAGGGTTCAGAGTGGGGAAAGAGGTGGCGTTTTATTGCTGTGCTGAGAGATGGGATCAGCCCCGGGATTCTTGAGGGGGCTACCGAATTGCAGAGACAATGGAATTTCGACAAAGTCAGAGTGGGAGAGGCATTTAGAAACAGAAATCTGTTCATACCTGGAAAGGCGCAGAGTCTGCAAGTGTGTGCAAGAGGGAGCACTAGACTAAGCATGGGCGAATTTTGTGAATCTGGCGTTCGCGAATTTTGCGAATTTGCGAACTCGCAATCCGCAAAATCCGCGAATTTGCAGATTTTTTTTGGTGTTCGCAAGGGTTTCTGCCAGTTCACGAGGATTTGGTACTAGTTCGCAATTGCGAACTTACTTGTCGGCTCGCAACGGTCGCGACTATGTTGTTTCTACGTCTGGTTCATCCTCACAGCCTCCCACTACCCTCTGTTTCACCACTGCCACCCTCTCTTTGACCCATGCCACCCTCTGTTACATCAATGCCACCCTCTGGTTCATCATCACTGTAGAAGGTGGGGGGGAAAGCAAGCACACCTGCCCTGCTTCAACTGACATGAATTAATTTGGGGTTAGTTTATTAACAACACCTGCCCTGCCCCAACTGACAATAATGAATTAGGGGCTAATTAATGTGTCACTGAATTTGAAGTTCCAGCCTGGCACCTGCTTGTCTGCTCCCTTAGCTGTAAATCAGGACCTTTGTGGCATACAGTTAAGGTCAGAGCAGGGTCACACAATAGTTGCAAGTAGGCAACCGAATTCTGGAGGGCCCCCTCAGGAAGCACAACAGGGAATCGTTACAAATCATGAGATTGACCTTTTGCACCTGCTCATTTGTTTTGCTTTCGCAAAAATCGTTTTTCGGTAATTTCGCGCTATTCGCGAGGCGCGGCGTCATGCGAAACCGACCGCGGAAGCCGCTAATTCGTGCGAATGAGCTTTATATATTTTTTTACGGCGTGTTATTTCGGGAGGTTTTTTGCAGTATTCGCGAGCCACTTGCAGCGCAACACGCAAATTTACTCCAAGGTCGAGTACGGGCGCGGCCATTTTGTTTGCGTGACGTATTTCCATTTCCGCCCGCTATGTATAATCTCGCGAAGTAAGCGCATTGCGAGTACAAGTACGCACGAGATCGCGAGGAAAATCGCGTGCGAACTTACTTTCGCGCTCGTGAACGGGCGGCCATCTTGTTTTTCATTCATTTCCTGTGTCTGGGCATGGTGTTTATCCTCTTGCTATCTTTGCCATGCTTTGCTTGTTTTCGGTTTTTTTTCGAATGATTTTGCTTCTTATCTATCCCTCTCTTTTCCTAGCTGTATATTTTTGTCTTTTCTGCTACTTTTTGTTTACTTTTAAACTACTTTTTTAAACTCTTTTCTTTTCTTCTTCCCTATCCTATTCTTTCTTAATTTTCTACTTCCTACCTTACCTGCCCAGACCATGGTGAAGCCAGGCGCCGTGAAGCTGCCCAGGCACTTGAGGGCCGCAGAGGCGGTGGGGAGGAGGAGTCCTGGACCCCGTGCCAGGACAGCATGCGGGCGATTGAGAGGGGAGCAGGTGACGCGACGGGAGATCTTCAGCCCGGAGGAGTGGGCGCGCTGGTCTACTTCGTCCAGCACCGCCTGCCCCGGACCATCGCGGGAGGCGGCAGGATCGCGGCCGGCGGCTACAACATCCGGGAGCACCGGAAGCAGTGGCAGAAGGTGTGCTGGGCCATGTCCCAACTCTCCGGGGTCCAGCGCACCTACAGCCAGGCCAACCACCCCTGGACGGACTTCCTGGACCGGGAGCGCGACCTGCTGGACCAGCTCGGCTTGGAGATCCCCGGGCTTGGTGAGTAGTAGTAGCTATTTCATCACTCACTACTGTGTTTTCTCCTGCTCTGTGTTGTTGTATTGCAAATATTTGTTTTTTACATGGAGCAAGCCAATAATCCTGCTGACGATTACATTGTAGTTAAATTATATTTCAAAATCTTCTGTGCATTTCAGGTGCACTGCTCTCCTTCTCTGTGGCGTTGCTACTATGCTTATTTGTTTTCTATTTTGTGGTCTCATTGGCCTGAGTAACTATTATGTATGAGTGTACTTTACAGAACTGCGTAATGCTAGACACTAGGGAGCAGATTACATTTACAAGCCCCTTGCGCCACGTTTACGTTGCCTTGCGTGACGCAACAGCGGCGTGAATGTGGCGCATCCCTGCGAGTCATTTACAGCGTGACGCATCTAGGGAGATGCGTCACGTTATAAAGCCATGGGCCTGTGCCACAATGGGTGCGTTCCTAGTACGCAGGGTGGGCGGTCCGGCGGCTGTGCGCCTCGCAAAAGTGCCTGCGTGAAATCTACAAGATTTAACGCAGGCACTTCTGCGACGCTGCTACGTCAATTCAATTCCTTATGCCTGCTAGAAGCAGGCGTAAGGACTGACACAGCATGTTAAGTATTGGGTGGCCCTGAGCATTACTGGAGTTGCATTGCGTTGGCGACGTGACTCCAGCGATGCGCCGCTCTTACGTGATGAGATGCATCACGCAAGTGCCTACCCTTGCGCCAGGGCATGCCGCATTGTAAACGAGCCGCATCTGCCCTGTCGCTAGGGTAGTTTTGCGTGACGCATTTGATCTGGCGCATCTCTGGAGATGCGCCAGAACGCGTAAGTAAGTATGCCCCTAAGGGGCAGAATTGCAATTACCGTCGCATCCCTGCAAAGTAGCAGGGATGCGCCAGTAATTGTGCGGCCCACTACCACCACCAAACATGGTGCGCCGTATTTGCAATGCGGCGCACCCTGGGCCCAAAACGTCACCGAAGCTTTACTGCTGGAGTTGCGTCGCAACGATGGCGCAGCTCCAGCAATGCTCTGGGGTACCCTATCTCCCCAATGCTGGGTCAAGCCGTACGTCTGCTTCAAGCAGGTGCAGGGTTTGTGTGACACATTATTGTCCTAAAGGTGACTGATTGAAATTTTGTAGATTTCCCTTAGCCACTTTTAGGATGTGTTCCAGCGCAGAAATGCCCTCCCTTGCGCCGGAACGCCCCCTGATGGCGCAGGGCTTTATAACGGGATGCATCTCCCAAATGCGTCACGTTGTTATAATATTATACGCCGCACCATGGCGCCTCTTTTGTTCAGCTGCTGCGTCACAAAAGTCACGCAAGAACGGAGCAAAAGAGCTGCAAGGGGCTTAAATCTGCCCCTTCCTTTGTACCCCTGACAATAAGAAAAATAGTGGTGGTGGATTGATAGTTTGACTATTTAAATGACTGGTTATGTAGCAGGCAACTGTTAGTGTTGTCACTGATCTGACTGAAATCACAATGGAGTTTGTCTGTCACTTTGCGTCTTGCCTGTGGACTGCTGCCTGCCAGTCCTAGGTGAAACTTTCAGTACTTTGTTTAGTGAGTTACGTGACTTTCGAAGTCGCAGGTCCACAAATCAATGAAAACTAACCCTAATCAATATAATTTCGCGGAAATATTTTGTTATTGTTGTTTTGAAATGTTTGATTTGGTTGACATTAACAAGCAACAATCATCCATGTTTTCTGTTCTTTCTTTCATGTTGTACGTCAGCTCCCCCCAGGGACGAGGGGACACAGGAGCAGCAGGCGGCGGCGGATGCTGTTGAACAGGGTCAGGATCGGGAAGGCGAGGGCTCCTTTGCTGGCCCCAGTAAGTTTTCATTTTAGACTAGTACCTATTTTTCCTAGCGTTCCTCATTTGATTTTTTCAAAATCGTCTTTGATCTTCTTGTAGACTGTATCTAAATTCTTATCCTGCCTCTACTATGACTCCCTGTGGTATTACTAGATTATTCTTATTAGTCTGTCTGTGTAGCTAACTAAGATTGCACGGTTGGCGAAACTCCCATTCTAGTCAGCAATAGCTCTATCAACTTAGTGCAGTCCTCTGGGATTGTCCATAATGTCTTTTAAAGTGTTCTATCTGCTTTGAAAATTCCCAACTATAAAATGTGAATGACCACCAAGAAAGAATAAGATACTACCTTTTGGTTTGGATAGGAGGACAATCCATACCACTACTGTTGCGGGGACAATTCTTCTGCAGAAACAGAACTATGGACAATAAATAGTGCATTGCTTATCAATTATAATAGGCGCTGTTAGAGTTTCCACATACCTCTGTGATAACAGACTTTGAACCCCCAATGTCCTTAATGACTGACTACATAGTGTGGCACAGTCATTTACCTCCCAAATTCATTGATGATTGATCCCCAATGATGATTATCCAACCTAGCTCAAGAGTACGGAGTCAGAGTCAAGAAGTGTCAGAGGCACGGACTCATGCTTGCAAAAATTGCAAAACCTTTCGCTCAGTCACTCTAGTCTGGACCAAAAAACACAGAGTCTATTTAAGTTTAAAAGCTTTATTAAAAGTAAACACATTTATTAAAATGAAGTCATAATAAAACTAAACGTTTAACTGAGAATGGAAAAGTGGTCAGTGCTGACGATTAATTGAAGACATTTCTTGTGGTCGAGCCGAGCTCTCACCTGGTTTCAACTTGATCTTGTTGTTAGAAGTCTATCTTCTGTCTGTGTGGAGAAAAATGGTGCGTGTTAAAAAGCCAGCCTTCATCAGTTGTACCAAAAAGTGCAGCAAGACAACACCCTTCCCTGGAAAAAGGGACATTTTTTTTTACTTTAGAGTAGACAGTCACAAATTACATTGTTTTCACATGTCTTCATTCCTAGACCAAATACTACTGAGTGGTTTATTCTAACATTCTTAAATGTACTTTGTAGGTGGAACATCTGGTGGCGGGGCCAGCGCGGAAGTGGTGGTGCTCGACACGGAGGCGGAGGGCAATTCTTCAGGGGAGGAGGCGGCGGCTCCAGTGCCGGCTGTGAGAGTTGAGACGGTGGTGGTGGCGGGCAGAGGTAAGCTCTTATATATTCCTTACTTATTGAGATTGAAGACGTGGCTGGGAAGGAAAGAATATGAGATGCATGGCTGGGTGAATGATGAAGCAATGATGGGTGGAAGGACAACAGCCTGGGTGGGTGACACAGAAACTGTATGTGTCCATATACCTGGATCATGCTACTATCTGACTCTTAGATAGCATATGTGTATCTAGAGCAGGGGTACTCATAGTACGGCCCGCGGGCCGGTGGCAGCCCGGCAAGCCTTCCTTGGCGGTGCACAGACCTTGCAGACAACCACTGCTCCCCCGGCCCCCACAGAGCAGAGGCTTTGTTGTATTTCACCTGTTAGCGCCCCTGCATCTCCAGTCTGACAATCACTGCTCCCCCGGCCCCCACAGAGCAGAGTGTAGATGCAGGGCCACAAAGAGGTGAAATAGAACAAAGCCTCTGCTCTGTGGGGCCGGGCGAGCAGTGATTGTCAGGGTGGAGATGCAGGGGCGCTAGTCAAGTGAAGTCAAGTCAAGAGATTTATATAGCGCGCTACATACCCGGAGGGTCTCAAGGCGCTTGAGGAAGGCAAGAAACAAAGTCTCAATAATATGTTAATGGTCTTTTAAAGACCTGGTAAGTACTTTGGTGTGGCTGTCTGTGTGTGCGCGTTGAGGAAGCTGTCTCAGCCCGGGCTGAAGGCTGACACAGACAGACACAAACACAGTGAGATGACAGAGGGGGAGGGAGAGGGAGGGCAGGAGGGAGAGCAGGAGGGAGAGAGATGTATGTAAATGCTGGGTCTGGTGGCTCAGTGGATGAAGGCATCTGCTGCAGGGACCTGTGTGCAACCTCATGGTCACAAGTTTTCGTTTTGCTTTAGCCCCGCCCCCTCTGACTCCGCCCCCACCAGTGCGGCCCTCGGCCACAAACTACACTGTAAATTTAGCCACCGAGAGAAAGTTTGTGAGTACCCATGATTTAGAGAGAGTAGACGGTCAGTGGATGAACTAAGTGTAACTTTGAAGAGCATGTAACACTGCACCCGCACGTCCGTTCCAGTGTAGGAAAGGCAAGGAAAAGAAGTTGTAATTTTGTCCAAATACTACCATCAATAGTAGCAGTAGTTTGTATTGCAAGCACAGCATAGATCCGGTTATTACGGTGGCCACTCCCTACCTCTCTTAATAAGTTTAGTAGTACTCAGTCATTCATGTGTGGATGTATCACTGGTCACTCAATAAAAAGCAAAGCACCTAAAGTCATCCCATATGTAAGCAAAAACATCCCATGTGAAGTGATAGATAATCAGATTATTTATCTTCTTCATTTTCCATTTCTAGTACTCATTTGCACTGTAGGGTGAAAGTTAAATTAATTAAGCAGTAGCCCTTGTAACAGAGTATTCTCAGTGCCACCCGTAATAGAAAAGTAAGAGCTTCACCACCTGCATGTACTGGACCGGTACAGTAACGCAAGTCTAGGTCACTCATCATGGCGTGCGTCTCTTTTTCTCGGGTGCAAGTTCACTGCGCTGGCATTATGCCGGCTTGCAGAAGATAACGTACTAATTTTCCTAAACAAGAGACAAGAAGAAGAATAAGACTGGTGTACTTTCATAGTCGACTCCAATGGAAGTCCATAGTGCTCGTTGATTTTGTTCCTTAAACTCCCACTAATGTTAGAGCAAGGATGAAGAAGTGGGAGGTTAGATAGATACTGGCCTCAATAGTTATGTAATGCGCTTGCAAGTTGCTAGTTGTACTGTAACACAAATTTCTGCTGAATGATTGAGTTAATCTTAAAGAGCATTGGTTACAGACTATGTCTTTCTTTCTTCATATAGATGCTCCTTCCAAACCAACAAGGAGGAAGGAGCTGGCTAGAGAGGCCCGGCAACGGAGGATCGATGCCACTGTTGCTGAATATCGGTGGCTGGTGGCCCTGGAGGACGACGAAAGTGCGCAGTCGACCACAACAACAATGTCGGCTGCATCGGCCTCCGTGCCCCCACGGGCTGCCACCCAGCACAGTGCTCCAGCCAGACCGAGCCGGGCTGCCAAAGCCAAACGCCGACGCCGAGCAGCAAGGACAACAGCTGCCTCTCACAGCCATTGCAACTGCAAGGCATGCCTGCGCCGCAGTACCCTGAGGGTGTCCCGCCTTCAGCAGGAGCACCACCACTTTACCAACGTGTTGGAGGGGCTCCGCTTAGAGCACGCCTTGCTCCGCGAGGAGTATGATGCCCTGGCCCAAAAATTGAACAGCATCCACCCATAGTGTCCCTTGCCCCTTTTTTAGAGACTTTTGGGGGGTGGGAATCGGGAGTTGGGTTTGGGACTTTTAAAGGACAACCGTTGGGGTTAGGGAGGGTCTTGCGGGAGATTATTTTGTTAGGGCTATAAAAATATACTTTTTGAAACTTTATCTGACCATACCTGTTTTTACTGCTTGCCTGGTGGGTGGGGGTTTAACAGTAACTTTGTTTTCCTGAAAGTTTAGTTCCATTTTCTTCCTTTAAGTGTAAATGCCCAAACAAGAGTCCTAGGACTTTAGTAGTACTACCGTCAGTCTCTCGTCTCTCCTAATACTCCATTATACTCCCTCCCACCAAACGCTTATCTTACCTGTAATTTGTGTTTCAAAGTAGGGCTAGGCACAGGGCTGGCTCCACGGGAAATGGCGATTAAGGTTGGCAATCCTGGGCGGATGAAATTTCCTCATAGCAGTGGTACTAGTGGTGTGACACAGTGGCAGTTGCATGCCTATGAAAAAAAAGAAAATGAAATCTGGTTTGTCCTGAGCAATACAACGGTACAATAGAGAATATAGCAGGTGACAGTAAGCTAGAACAGTGCCACATTGTAGCCTAACAAATGGTAAAGTATAACTACTAATTCGGTTGAAGTTCTTTGACATTAGCCATGGGTCTTTGTCAAGCAGAGTAAGAATATATACTCGGATTTCTTCACCAGCCTGTTGCTATCACCTTATCCTCCCCAGCAAGTGTGTGGATTTATCGCTGTAATTTAGTCACACATCAATCAAAACCACACAGCCCGGGGGAAGAGGGTTAGGGTTTGAAAAATGGATGGGTATGGGTGTTTTTGGGAAAGGTTTTGGGAGACAAGAAAAAATAGCACAGCATGGACAAACAATTGAACATAAACAAATCTTTGTTACAAACCTATCCATCAATCTTTGAAAGTGCATGCACTACTGCATGCATGTCAGTGAAAAGTAAGTAGTACTTTCGACAACTGTGGAAGAAAGAATGCGACAGTACAGGGCGTGTGTGAAATTATTGATAACTATATTCAAGATAAGGTCTCTGTTGCCAGATACCTGAGAGCCTTGCTGGTCACTATAAATCCATTCACAACACTCAATGGGGTTGGTCTGGAAGGTATAGTAGATAGAAAAGGAGAAATTGCTCTTTTTCTAGGTGTCCCCTCACTCACCAGGGTTGCCCCTTGGTGACATGCTTCATCATTGGGGCCATCCCAGTCCTCTACGGGCTGGGGCGTGCTGCGACTTGCGAATTACGTAGGAGCACTTACAAATGACTATGTGTGGTGCAGATGTGATAGTGGAGTGCACTAAGTGATGTGTTAAGGGATCAATTTAGAAGCAGAGAGAGATCCAAGAAATGCAGTCACAGTCATAAAAAAAACAATGGATACAGTATCTGTATGTTGTTGTAGTTGTCCTGTTGAAATTGGTAAGTAAGTTGCATGCAGAAAAAAATTCCTCTTATTAGCGGCACTCCTCCATTGCAGCTGACGCTTCGTCCATCAATGTTGGTGACCAGAAGACACCCTGTAAAAAAAGCACAGCATGGACAAACAATAATTGAAGATAAAGAAATCTTTCTGTACAAAGCTAACCATAAATCTTTTAAGTGACATAAAGGAAGTGCATGCACTACTGCATGCATTGTTACTGAAAAGTAAGTAGTACTAGAATGCAACAGTACAGGGCTGCAGCGTTTTCACTTGCCTATCTCTGCACTCAGAGAAACACTTCTTACATTAAATTAGGTTTATAAAATAGCCGAAGTAAAACCTATAGAATGGCTGTAGGGATCAATTTAGAAGCAGAGAGAGATCCAAGAAATGCAGTCACAGTCATAGAATAAAACAATGGATACTGTATCTGTAAGTTGTTGTAGTTGTCCTGTTGAATTTGGTAAGTAAGTTGCATGCAGAAAAAAATTCCTCTTCTTAGCGGCACTCCTCCATTCCATCTGACGCTTCGTCCATCAATGTTGGTGACCAGAAGACACCCTGTCCACTGCCTGCCTGGCAGATGCTGAATTGCGGCTCGCTAATGTGAAGCCTGACTCCATCCTTTTTTCCCCATTGCACGGACTGAAACCCGGCCTGTAATTATTCAACGAAAAACAGGAAGTGATATAATATTACAACACCACTGATAAATAAATATAAGGTATGTAGGCTGTGGAGTGCAAAAAGTCACACTTTGATTTTCCTAGTAGACAGTACAATATTTTTGAAAGTGCGTACTCTGTCTGAGTCACCTTTTGAAGGATAAATAAGTATGGGCAAATTAATGTAGCGGATCTTTCCCCTCAAGATAGGTGTACTGTAAACTGTGTTTTAGAACAAAATTAGATCTTCCCAGCAGTGCTCCCACCCAGACCCTTACTAAAGCCAGTCGTAAAAATGTAGAAGACCCCCAATCAAATCTCAAAAAACGAGGCCTAGCAGAAAACTGGTGACAAAACGTACTTTGAAAGTAAAAGTAGGCCAAATACCCCCTTACCCACCGTGGATTGTATTCAAACCACTTGCAAGCAACCAAGCAAAAGTATCCATAGCCAGCATCGCTCCAAGACTCGAAAACCCCCCCACCCAAACACATGCAATAGAAATACTGCTAACCCTAACGAACCCTAAGTTAAGAATAGTGGCAAAGGCTTTCTTTAACCATGCCAAATCCCCCCTTTCCCACCATGGATTTTCTTCAAATGACTTGCAACCAAAATTAAACATTCTCACAAGTGCTCTAAGACCCCAGAATTCAGTTGCAAAAATCTAGAACACCCCGAAACACATGCAATCCTGCTGCTAGGGCTAACCCTAACGAACCCTAAGTTACAAAAAGTGCCAAAAGGCTTTTCCGCGTGGATTTTGTCCCAACCACTTCTACCCGGTATTAGACCTTCCCAGGAATGCCCCAAGACCCGCCAACCCACCCGCCAAAAAGCATAACACCCCCAAACAGGCCAAAAGCAAAATCGCATACTTACAATATGTCTAAACGCGCTGTGTAGCTAGGCCATAAGTCCGGTTTACCACCACGGATTTCCTGAAAAGCAAATGCAATCAAGATTAGAGTGTCCCAGCAGTGCTCCCAGACCCCGAAACTCACCCACAAACAGCCGGAACCCCCCCAAAGAGCACCTCAAAGGCAAGCAAGTCAGCAAAAACACCCAAAAATTTCCGCCTCGGATTTGGTCCAAACCACTTTTATCCGGTATTAGAGCTTCCCAGCAATGGCCCCAGAGCCGTCAACTCACTCGCAAAAAGGTAGAACAACACCCCCACAAGTGCTGAGTCTTTCTTCATTGGGCGTAAACCAGCCCTCTGCTTTGATGGAAATAGGAGTCTGGAGGAGGATAGAGGAGCATGTTCTTCTGAACTTGTGAACCTGAGGAATGCAGACTGCGGCACCTTCAAATCAATAAGCAAACAAGTGAAGACAGTTCTGCTGATGGGCTTGTTTTTGTGATTAGGTGATTAAAGTTTGAATTATATTAACTGTGCACAACAAAGAAAGACAGACACACAGGAATAAAAGTGAATAAGGACGAAAAAGAAAGTTATTGATTCATTGTCTCATTTTCAGGGCTCGGTGTCATGGTCCATGAATAAGAATAAGGCTTCGTCATCATACTCTGCAAATTCAGGCAGGGTGAGCTCAGTGTCACCTGACAGAGAAGAAATTCCCTCATCTATGTTGCTGTCCACCTCGTCTTCATCCGGCGTGCTTTCTCGTACTCTGTAATCTGGTGGTATGAGGTGCTGATTCATCTTGATCATTGTTAACCTCTCCACATTTTTGGGCGAGAGGCGGCTCCGTTTGGAAGTTACAATGCCACCAGCAGTACTGAAAACATGTTCAGAAGACACGCTTGCGAGTGGGCAAGACAAGTAGTTTAAAGCCAGGTTGGAGAGCTGTGGCCACAATTCATTTTTCCCATGCCAATACACCAATGGGTCAGCATTAACATAGACCTCTGTTGAGTCATTCAGATAGTCCTTCACCATCGACTCAGGGTGCTCCTCCAAGGTTCCTCCACTTTGCTTAGCTGTTGCTGTGACCTTTTGAGAACCAAACCCAAGCCGAGCTAGCCAATCCTCTTCAGCCTCCAATGTTACTGTTGTGTCTGGTGGTGCAGATGATCCGGTTGCCGGTCTCTTTAACGGCTGAGAGGTCACTTGTGCCGCTGCCACAGGTGCAGAAGTGGATTGTTGTGACTGGGGATGGCCTGCTGATGCTGATGTACTGCCTTTTCCTTCAATGTTCTGCCGTTCTCTTTCAAACCTCTTGGCTGAGGAGGCTAGCCACTGTTTGTACTTTGTAACATCTTCATCAGCAAAAGGAAAGAATGCTTGGCCTGCCAGCGCCTTTTTGTAGCGTGGATCCAGAATAGTAGCACAAATGTAATGCTGGTTTGAGTGGATCATTTTAAGACGTTCATCACCTTGTAGGCGCTCTAATAATTTCTCCACCAGAACAAAAGGGTCTTGGTTTTTTTCATCTTTTTGAAACACAGAACACACCTCCTTCAGTTGGTGCTGCAGCATGTACAACAATGGGATAGCTTTTCCCAAATTACAGTCCTCCTTGCTGACTGCACGCGTGAAGAACTCAAAAGGACGAAGAATGCGTGCCAGGCTTTTCACTATGTCCCATTGCGCCGCACCCATCCTCAGGTCCTCCTTCTGAGCTGTACCCTGTGTTAAGAAATAGTGATCGAGTACCGTATACTGCTCATACAGACGCTCAAGCATGTAGAAGGTTGAGTTCCAACGTGTTGCCACCTCCTGGATGAGTGCTTTCACTGGCATTTGACATTCATATAGCAGGCTCCTCAGATGCTTCCGGGCCTTAAAAGAATGGCTGAAATGTTTGCACATTTTTCGGCAGGTGTCCACTACCCTGTACGCTGCACTGTCTTTATCACTCAAGAATTTTTTGACAACCAGGTTTATACAGTGCGCCAAACACGGCACTCTGAAATACTCACCCAGCTCCATGGCCTTAACTACATTGGCGCCATTATCCGTGGAAACATAACCAACCTGGCGTTTTTTTGGGGACAGCCAGTCAAGGACCTTTGTGTTAAACACATCCAAAATGTTTTCTGCTGTGTGACATTTCTCCAAACCAAACATGGCTAGTGTTGCAAGTTTCCGAGCAGCTTTAAAAACTTCGTCTGGGTCAACACCTGCGTTTAGCTTTGCTTTAACCCCTGAAAAAGAGACCCAGTGTGCAGTGATGCACATGTAATCAGCACCTGCGCCACTGGTCCACATGTCTGTTGTCAGATTTATAGTGTGAACAGCACTCTTCTGCAAAGCTGCCCCAATCACCTCCAGAACATCTTCATGTAGTGCTGGAACCGCAACTCGGGCAAAATAGAACCGGCTAGGAACCTTCCATTTAGGGCAGAGCGCTGCCACTAATTCTAGAAAACCAACCCCTTCTACAAAAGAAAAAGAGAGAAGGTCCAGAGCTAGCATTTTAGCCAGCTTAGTGTTATACAGACGCGTCAGTGGGTGGTTGCGTTCATATTGCGCTTCTGTAAACAACATCTTTTTAATGTTGCCCTGGACCAAGGATTTACGGGATGATGATGATGATATCTTCGACCCAGTTACGCTCGCTGATGAACTTTTTCGCATTGGTGTATCACTCTCTCCCACACTCTTAGTGTGGCTCACATGGGGTGTGCTGCTGACAGGGGTACTGGGTGTAAGTGAAGTGTTTGACACGTCTTCTTCCTCCTCGTCATCATCCGATGAAACAGCATTACGTACAATTCGGGCTTTCTTGATCGCCTGTAGGTGCGCAAACCATTTGACAGCGTGCTTTCTTTCAAGATGACCTCTCTGGCCTCCGGTACCATAGTTGGAACCAAACTTACCACGACTAACTCGAAGCTTACAAATGCTACAAATGGCTACGTTTTCCATTTTTGGGCAAACACTAAAGAAGTCCCAAACTGCAGACTTGAAATGTCTTTGGGGGCCGGAGGAGGCGGCGATACTGGTGGTGGTGGTCCTGCTGCTAATGCCAGATGAAGTGGAGGATGTGGATTGCCGAACTTCAGTACGTTTTGCACTTTCACCACCACTAATTGAGGTCGAGGTGGATGGAGGTCCCTTCTGGCGACTAAGAAATATGGAAGCGGTAGGTGTTGGTGTACTAGTTAACTCCAATGATTGTGGTGTTTCTTCCATTGCCTCCTCGTCGACATCATCATCACGCTCAGCAGCTTCTCGGGATAGGGTCAAAATGTCTCTTTGCTGCATGCCCGCTGGGGCTGCAGTGACCTTTATGATGACTGGCTCGTCGTCATGAGAGGCTTCATCAGCAGCAGTATCCGTCACTTCTTGTTGAGCCTCATCACACTCCATAGCTATGAGTTTTTCGCAGACCTTCCTTTTACGCTTAGGTATCTTTGTCAGATCATGGTGTGCCTCACTCTCAGACTGCCGTGATGGTTCCCAATCTTCATCCAGATCATCAGAAGGAGGTGGGCTTGAAGAAGATGTAGACACCCCCCTTGATCTTTTCCTTGCTAGGGATGTGGAAGACAATGAATGATCATCAGGAGGAGTGGCTTCCTCAAATGATACCTCGGTTTGATTGTCAATTTCCTGATGTGCCCCTACTTCGGGAGGAACAACTATTGTGGGCACTTGTGACCTTCCATGCACCTCTGCTTGCGCATCTCCTTGCGCTGCCTCTCCTTCCACATGTACTTGGGCTTGTACTTGCACATGTTGTTGTTGTTGCGGCTGTGGTTGTTCAACACTTGTCAGATGAGTTACAACAACCTGTGTTGATTCAGGGACATTGCTGCTACTTTCTTGCGATGAGCCAACATCACTGGTCGATGTTGATTGAATAAGTACACTGACTGCCTCTGAAGCACTCAAGGGCTTTGACTTAAGTTGGCGTGGTGGTGGAGGCACTGAGCCAAATGGAGTGGGGGTGCTGCTCCCAGCTTGGTCCCTAGCAGATCCCGCTGCTGCTGCAGGCGTACTTTTTTTTTACTCCCAAAAAACGCGGCGGCCGGAACACCAGCCTCCTTGGTAACTTGCTTCTTCTGCTCCTTACTAGCAACTTTCTTGCTAGAGGAGCTACGGAGACCTTTTTTTGGGGCAATCTTCTTCAGAGCAGGTCAGAACAGCAGGCCGCAGTTGCACGAGTTGCAGAGTTGTCTGAGGCCAGACGTGACGTCGCGTGACGTTATGCTGCACACACACACCGCTGCAGGACTTCTTCCTGGCACTGGTGGTTTTCTTGAGTCTTGTGCACCTAAAAGCAATGGAAGACAGAGGAACATCAGTTCAGTTATACACCCCAAAAAAATTGAAAAAAAACAGAAAAATCAGCACAATCCCATGCCCTCCATGATGCTTAAATTCAAGACACCCCACAGAAAGACTAGGCACATGCAACACTCACTAGTCACTACCCCTGGTGAAAAGGCCACAACAACAGGCCAAAAAAACGAAAATCACAGAAAAATCAGCACAATCCCAAGCCATCCAGCCCCTCCATGATGTTTAAATTCAAGACAACCCACAGAAAGACTAGGCCCATGCACCACTCACTACCCCTGGGCATAATGGATGAAAGCTAGGCAAAATGGGTGCAGGCCTGAGAACACTGCCTGCATTCAAAATGGCCCCCTCCCTCACAGCACATGGCCAAGGCCTGTAGCAGCACTCAAAATGGCCCCCAACCACATGGTCTGTCCGCAACAGGCCAAAAAAACGAAAATCACAGAAAAATCTGCACAATCCCAAGCCATCCAGCCCCTCCATGATGTTTAAATTCAAGAAGACAACCCACAGAAAGACTAGGCCCATGCACCACTCACTACCCCTGGGCATAATGGATGAAAGCTAGGCAAAATGGGTGCAGGCCTGAGAGCACTGCCTGCATTCAAAATAGCCACCTTCCTCACAGCACATGGCCAGGGCCTGTAGCAGCACTCAAAATGGCCCCCAACCACATGGCCTGTCCACAACAGGCCAAAAAAACGAAAATCACAGAAAAATCAGCACAATCCCAAGCCATCCAGCCCCTCCATGATGTTTAAATTCAAGACAACCCACAGAAAGACTAGGCCCATGCACCACTCACTACCCCTGGGCATAATGGATGAAAGCTAGGCAAAATGGGTGCAGGCCTGAGAACACTGCCTGCATTCAAAATGGCCCCCTCCCTCACAGCACATGGCCAGGGCCTGTAGCAGCACTCAAAATGGCCCCCAACCACATGGCCTGTCCACAACAGGCCAAAAAAACTTAAATCACAGAAAAATCAGCACAATCCCAAGCCATCCAGCCCCTCCATGATGTTTAAATTCAAGACAACCCACAGAAAGACTAGGCACATGCACCACTCACTACCCCCTGGTGAAAAGGCCACAACAGGCCAAAAAAACGAAAATCACAGAAAAATCAGCACAATCCCAAGCCATCCAGCCCCTCCATGATGTTTAAATTCAAGACAACCCACAGAAAGACTAGGCACATGCACCACTCACTACCCCTGGGCATAATGGATGAAAGCTAGGCAAAATGGGTGCAGGCCTGAGAACACTGCCTGCATTCAAAATGGCCCCCTCCCTCAAAGCACATGGCCAGGGCCTGTAGCAGCACTCAAAATGGCTCCCAACCACATGGCCTGTCGACAACAGGCCAAAAAAACGAAAATCACAGAAAAATCAGCACAATCCCAAGCCATCCAGCCCCTCCATGATGTTTAAATTCAAGACAACCCACAGAAAGACTAGGCACATGCACCACTCACTACCCCCTGGTGAAAAGGCCACAACAGGCCAAAAAAACGAAAATCACAGAAAAATCAGCACAATCCCAAGCCATCAAGCCCCTCCATGATGTTTAAATTCAAGACAACCCACAGAAAGACGAGGCCCATGCACCACTCACTACCCCTGGGCATAATGGATGAAAGCTAGGCAAAATGGGTGCAGGCCTGAGAACACTGCCTGATTTCAAAATGGCCCCCTCCCTCCCAGCACATGGCCAGGGCTTGTAGCAGCACTCAAAATGGCCCCCAACCACATGGCCTGTCCACAACAGGCCAAAAAAACGAAAATCACAGAAAAATCAGCACAATCCCAAGCCATCCAGCCCCTCCATGATGTTTAAATTCAAGACAACCCACAGAAAGACTAAGCACATGCACCACTCACTACCCCCTGGTGAAAAGGCCACAACAGGCCAAAAAAACGTAAATCACAGAAAAATCAGCACAATCCCAAGCCATCCAGCCCCTCCATGATGTTTAAATTTGTCGGGATTGAGAGCAGCGCAAGAATACGCAAGCGCCCCTAACCTTACTCTGATGGCCAGCAGAGACGATAGACGATAGTCCTCCCAACTCCGCACCGCACAAACCCCAACAATGGAATATATCCACTATTCGAGCCTGTACGGAAAGGGGCCGGGAGGTGGATTGGCATCGGGGGAAAGGTACTTCTGGTATCGTCTGGTCGTTACACCACGAGGTTACTGGTACTGGGACACTGCAGGTAGAGGAGGGGACTGAGAGCAAGAGATTAATGCCACAAAGGTAACTGTGTGAACTTTGAATCCCCCCCTTGGATGCCACACTCACCAGTTTCTCCACCCCATGTATCCGAGAATGAATCCAAGAATACGCAAAGCGCACTACTGAAAAGATTGCCAGAAGTACGGAGAAGTTAGCTTCACTTCTCGACCCACAACAGTTTGTAGGTAACAAAGGTAGCTAAGGAGGGCTAATAGTACTAAGCGTTAGAAGCCACGCTTTGTAAGAACCACAATACACCTTGTGGAACTGTGTAGCCCAAGTAGCAGGTAGAGTCAGTAAAACCCTGACAGAGAACACGGGAATTCCAATTATATAAACAATAATGGCATGTGCCCTAGTACCAATTCAAACAATAGCAATAAACGAAAGAACAGGAGGCGAGCCCGCACTCCTCAGGTATACTTGCACGACAGAATACGGCTTGCAACAAGAACTCTCCTGGAATCCTGACCACGCTGGCTCTTCGTCGGCGTTGATTGCTCCAACGTCGACTGACCACGCTGGCTCTTCGTCGGCGTCGGGCAGATCAGATGAATGACCACGCTGGCTCTTCGTCGGCGTCGTGCAGAACAGGATCTCTGACCACGCAGGCTTTTCATCAGCGTAGTACACAGGAAATCCACTCAAAGAGAGAACACCCAAAACTGCTACGACAGAATACGGAACAAGATTGACAAGCCCCGTTGTGTTCTGGAGGTGGAGTTTATATAAGGTCCTCCCATTGATTCAACCCCCAGCGCCGGATGGCCTTCTGGGACTTGTAGTATTTCCGTAAGGGACGGTCAGTACGGAATCTTTTACATTCGGCTGTGTCGATGGTAGCAATCGCTACAGAACCCCCTCTTGTGGACCGCCATCCCGACGGACGTCCTGGCTTCCCGGGATACCGCTCATGGAATTGTTCAACCAAATCGGGACAATGTAGATGGTCCACAGGCTCCCAGGTTCTGTCTTCGGGGCCAAAACCTTTCCAATCAACCAGGTATTGGATCCTGCCACGGACCATGCCAGAGTCCAGGATGGACAGTACCTCATATTCCTCATGTCCTTCGATTTCCACAGGACGAGGACGTTCAGGCAACCTCACGCTCGGAAGACAAGGACATAGGAGCGATACATGAAACACAGGATGAATCGTCCACGACACTGGCAACGAGAGTTTCATGGCTACAGCATTTATTACTTCACAAATACCATAGGGACCAACATATTTAGGGTTCAACTTCGTAAGTCCCTTAATATGCAGGTTGCGCGTAGAAAGCCAGACTTTGTCTCCAACCTCATACTCAGGTTCCGGGGTCCGTCTCGTATCAGCAAAACGCTTCTGGGCTGTTTGGGCTTTTTCCAAATTGTTCCGAGCCTCGATCAGAATAGCTCGAAGATGAGCATGATGTTCATGGATGGCAGGAACCAAGGATTCAGCCGACCATTCAAAGGGAAGCATGTTCGGATGGAATCCATAAAGGCAAAAGAACGGAGAACAACCCAAGGTGGTATGTACAGCGTTATTGTAGGCGAATTCCGCCAACCACAAAAGGATGGTCCAATCAGTGGCGTTCTGTAACGTAAAACATCGCAGGTATTGTTCAAGCGTCTGATTTAGACGTTCCGTTTTACCATCCATTTGTGGGTGGTAGCTTGACGAGAGACGAGCATCTATCTGTAGAATAGTACATAGAGCCTTCCAAAAACGAGAGGTGAATTGTGTTCCCCGATCCGTGATTAACACACTCGGCAATCCGTGTGGTCGGACTATGTGTTGCAGGAAGACTTTGGCTAATTCACTGGAGGAAGGCAGACCAGGTAAAGAGATAAAATGTCCCGTTTTTGTGAGATGGTCAACTACCACTAGAACGACTGTTTGTTTCTCACAAGGGGGCATTTCCACAGTAAAGTCCATGGATAGGGTATGCCATGGCTTGGGAGGAATCAGTAAAGGCTGCAACAGTCCCGGTGGTTTGATATGACTGGCTTTTCCCTGGGCACAGATCGCACAGTTCTTTACATATTCCTTAGAATCAGCTCTGACACCAGGCCACCAAAAGGATCGCTCCACGTTAGCGGTGGTCTTGTGAATGCCCATGTGTCCCCCCTAAAGCAGAATCATGTGCCCATTCCAAGACTTTGCGTTGCAACGCAGTTGAGGGTACATACAAGGCATGGAAATGATAGGCTAACTGATCCTTTTCGCATCGATTGTCAGGCTCTTCTTGCACCCAAGCAGCTATATCCTGGTCAGTTAGAGCGACTCTAACGTCATCTAGAAAATCTTCAGAAGTGATTAAGGCAATAGACATTTCCGAATATTCGGTCCCCTTAAGAATGAAAGGGGGTTCCGTAGGAACTACTGCTTCTTCATCTTCCAACCTGGAGAGCGCATCTGCTTTTCCGTTACGGGTCCCAGGTCTATATTTGATTACAAAATCAAAGTCTGAGAAGAAGAGGGTCCACCTCAGTTGACGAGGTGTCAAAGCCTTTGCTGTTTTTAAGAACAACAGATTACGATGATCTGTAATGATTTCGACAATATGTAACGCCCCTAGGAGGTAGTGTCTCCATTCTTCACACGCTCTTTTGATGGCTATGAGCTCTTTGTCAGTGATGGTATAATTGACTTCACATGGGGTGAGCTTCTTAGAGTAATATGCCACAGGGTGAAGCTGACCTGTGGTAGGGTGGCGTTGGGACAGGACTCCACCAAGAGCATACTGTGATGCGTCAGTTTCCAACACAAATGGCATCTTAGGGTCCGGATGTCGAAGAATGGGAGCTTGCGTAAACCTCTCTTTTAGAAGTTGAAATGAGTTCTCGGCTGCCTCTCCCCATCTGAAAGGGACATTTTTCCTCAAAAGGGCAGTGATGGGATGAATGACTTTAGAAAAATCTTGAATGAAACGCCGATAGTAGTTGGCAAAACCAAGGAAACTCTGCACAGACTTGACGTTTCGTGGCGTTTTCCAGGTTAGGATGGCCTTAACCTTACTCATGTCCATTCGAAACCCTTGAGCATCGATAACATAACCTAAGAAGGCAACTTGCTGAACATGAAAAAGGCATTTTTCCAGCTTGGCATACAGTGAGTTTTGTTGTAGCCGTTCCAACACAGTTCTTACATGTGTGATGTGGTCTAACAGAGATGCTGAATAGATTAAAATGTCATCAATGTAAACCACACAAAATGACTCCAAACACCCCCTTAACACCTCGTCCATAAAAAACTGGAAGGCGGCTGGGGCGTTGCATAGGCCAAAAGGCATCACTCGATATTCATAGAGACCAAACTTAGTTCTAAACGCAGTCTTCCACTCGTCCCCCTTCATTACGCGTACGAGATGGTAGGCCCCGCGGAGATCGAGTTTGGTAAAATAGAGAGCTCCCTTCAACTGATCCATCAACACTGGAATTAGGGGCAGAGGATAACGGTTCTTGATTGTCACCTTGTTGATGGCTCGATAGTCAATACAAGGTCGCAACTCCTCACAGTCCTTCTTGGGTATAAAGAACATGGGTGACGAGGCAGGGGAGGTGGAGTGTCTTATGAACCCAGACGCCAGATTGTCCTCGATATAGGTTTTTAGATATAGCGTCTCCTTTTCTGTCAGGGCATACACCCTGCTGCAAGGGATATCCGCACCCGGAATGAGGTCGATCCTACAATCGTAGGTGCGATGAGGAGGCAATTGGGTGGCTTTTTGCTTGTCGAACAAGGCGTGAAAATCACTGTACTCATTGGGTAATGCTGTGGCACAGCAAAAGGAATCAACTGAACATGCACTCGCTAAGAAAGTAGCGGGTGAGGGATCAGGTGGGAAGTCATGGTTTATCCCTTCCCGACAATGTTCCTTACAATACTCGGACGTCATACAGACTGTACGGGACGCCCAGCTGACCAAAGGGTTATGCAGCGTCAACCAGGGCATACCTAGAATGAGACAGAACTGTGGGGCATCAATAAGGTCGAACTGGATGTATTCACAATGATCTTCTCCGAATCTCATTAACAAGGCAAGCGTATGGTACGTGACAGGGCCTGAAGTCAGTACAGTACCATCCACTGTTTTAACGGTTTCAGGTATAGGTTTCTTTTCACAGGGGATACCCATGCGGAAGGCATAGTTCTGATCGATATAGTTCCCTGTTGCCCCTGAGTCTAACAAGGCATCAAGTCTTAAAGGGTCCTGATTAGCTATCCATAAAGAAACACTCACGTTCATATGGGCGACTGCAGGGTGTAGGGTATTTGCGACATAAGGGGAGACCGTATCATGAGGTCGTCTCAAATCAGAGGTCTCTATCTGATCCGAGACCTTCAGTTTTCCGCCAGCTCACTGGAGCTAAGAGCAGCCTGCCCTCGAGGAAGGGGATTTTTCCCTGGAACGTAATTCCTGGCTCTACAGTCATTGATGAAGTGCCCACCTTTGCCACAATATAGGCAAAGATTGAGCCTCCGTCACCTGTCCCTTTCTTCCCTGGTGAGAGGACCACGTATTCCCCCAATTTGCATGGGTTCCGGTCCTTCTGGTGTCTTTACTTTTTCTTCACACCCCTGCCGAGGTTTAACCAGGGGGTAAGAGTATCTATTATCCCCCCTGTTTCTATCCCCTTTTCGTTCCAGCAACCGGTGATCTAGTTGGACGGTCAAATCTATTAATTCCTCACAGGTAGAAGGCAATTGCACCACCTGTGCTAATACGTCCTTCAGTTCTCCCCGGAGCCCTTGATAAAAGAAGGAAATCCGCTTCTGAGCCGGCCAATCCGTTTCCACGATAAGGCGATTAAATGTGGTTATGTACACAACAGATCCTGGGACCCTTGTCTTAAGGTCATTAATTCATGATCTAGGGACAACATGTGGGACTTTCTGTCAAACAATTTACGTAGTTCTAGGCAAAAATCAGAAAAATTATGCAAAACAGGGTCATTCCTTTCCAGCAAAGGAATAGTCCAACTGGACGCATTCCCTCCCATGTAGGACATCATGAAGGCTGTTTTGGAAGCCTCATCCTGAAAAACCATAGGCTTACATAGGAAATGTAGACGGCATTGATTCAAAAATGTCTCAAATTTTTGCGGGTCTCCATAAAACCTTTCGGGAGGAGCTAGAGGTATTCCATGATTTTGGATTATATGGACCGTGGGAGTGGTCTCGGTAGAAGTGGATGGGGCTGCAAACGAACCCCCTGTTTGGAAGGAAGAAGGCGGCTGCAAGGTAGCCGGCCTAATCAACGGTTTCACCACCGGCTCTTTATGTGCAAGGTCGGACATGTCTTTGCGTAAATCAGAGACCTCTATATATAAAGCCTGGTTCTCTGCACGGGAGGTTTGAACCTCTTGTTGAAGTTCTGTAAAGCTCTCCAACAAGGAAGTGAGAATAGTATTAGTATCCATCGTCTAGGCTGGGCTGTACTCTTGGGCTTGTCAATCTGTCGGGATTGAGAGCAGCGCAAGAATACGCAAGCGCCACTAACCTTACTCTGATGGCCAGCAGAGACGATAGACGATAGTCCTCCCAACTCCGCACCGCACAAACCCCAACAATGGAATATACCCACTATTCGAGCCTGTACGGAAAGGGGCCGGGAGGTGGATTGGCATCGGGGGAAAGGTACTTCTGGTATCGTCTGGTCGTTACACCACGAGGTTACTGGTACTGGGACACTGCAGGTAGAGGAGGGGACAGAGAGCAAGAGATGAATGCCACAAAGGTAACTGTGTGAACTTTGAATCCCCCCCTTGGTTGCCACACTCACCAGTTTCTCCACCCCATGTATCCGAGAATGAATCCAAGAATACGCACAGCGCACTAGCGAAAAGATTGCCAGAAGTACGGAGAAGTTAGCTTCACTTCTCGACCCACAACAGTTTGTAGGTAACAAAGGTAGCTAAGGAGGGCTAATAGTACTAAGCGTTAGAAGCCACGCTTTGTAAGAACCACAATACACCTTGTGGAACTGTGTAGCCCAAGTAGCAGGTAGAGTCAGTAAAACCCTGACAGAGAACACGGGATTTCCCAGTATATAAACAATAATGGCATGTGCCCTAGTACCAATTCAAACAATAGCAATAAACGAAAGAACAGGAGGCGAGCCCGCACTCCTCAGGTATACTTGCACGGCAGAATACGGCTTGCAACAAGAACTCTCCTGGAATCCTGACCACGCTGGCTCTTCGTCGGCGTCAGGCAGATCAGAAGAATGACCACGCTGGCTCTTCGTCGGCGTCGTGCAGAACAGGATCTCTGACCACGCAGGCTTTTCATTAAGCATGGGCGGATTTTGCGGATCCACGATCCGCGGATTTTGCTGATTTGCGGATCGTGGATCCGCAAAATCCGCGGATTTTGCGGATTTGGGGATTTGCGGATCCGCGGATTTGGGGCGGGGGCGGGGCTTCCATGCGAGTGCACATGCCTCTTGTGAGGCCTCTATCCAGCATCACAGCTGATTTTCCACGGTAGAGTTGGGAAGAAGGCACACCTGTCCAGCCTCGACGACGCTCACAATTGTTTTTGGGCTAATGAATGAGTCACTGAATTTGAGCATCAACTAGTTCGAGCGACCATGTGTGTGTTACTATGCAAACGCCCCGACGGGCGCAGGGGTCCCTTGAGTGAGCTGTCCATCATAGTGGGTGAATGGCGGGAAGACGGTGCAAACCCCGAGTGTGTGGGCGGGGCCAAACGGGCAGGGCTACCATGCGAGTTCAACATGCTTCTTCTGTGTATAAAAGGTCTGAGAAAGATCAGTTCAGCAGATGAAGAGAAAGAAACCCCTGGTCACAAGAACAGCACGGCTATTGTGCTCGTGAAAGTCAAGGATGCAAAGGCCTCTATCCAGCATCACAGCTGATTTTCCACAGTAGAGTTGGGAAGAAGGCACACCTGCCTCGACGACGCTCACGATTGTTTTTGGGCTAATGAATGAGTCACTGAGTTTGAGCATCAACTAGTTCGAGCGACCATGTGTGTGTTACTATGCAATCGCCCTGACGGGCGCAGGGGTCCCTTGAGTGAGCTGTCCATCATAGTGGGTGAATGGCGGGAAGACGGTGCAAACCGCGAGTGTGTGGGCGGGGCCAAACGGGCAGGGCTACCATGCGAGTTCACACATGCTTCTTGTGTGTATAAAAGGTCAGAGAAAGATCAGTTCAGCAGATGAAGAGAAATAAGCTCCTGGTCACAGAAACAGCACGGGTATTGCGCTCGTGAAAGTCAAGGATGCAAAAGCCTCTATCCAGCATCACAGCTGATTTTCCACGATAGATTTGTGAAGAAGGCACACCTGCCTCGACGACGCTCACGATTAGGGCATGTTGTAACTATTTTAGGATGGCGCCGGCAATCTGCCAGCGCCATCCTAAAATACTTACTAAATTAGCTTCAACAGGAAGCTCTAATAGATAAAATAAAGCAGGTGCGAGCACCTGCTTTATTTTATCTATTAGAGCTTCCTGTTGAAGCTAACTTAGTAACTATTTTAGGATGGCGCTGGCAGCTTGCCGGCGCCATCCTAAAATAGTTGCAAGTTGACAGGCCAGCCAGGCTTCAACTTTTGCCCCCGGAATCCGCCGCTCGCGGATTTGCGAATTCGCGGTAAATTCGCGGGAGTTCGCGGATCGCGAATTTACCGAAAATTCGCAAAATCCGCGAGCGGAACGGATTTTGCGCTCATACTTACTTTTCATCAGCGTAGTACACAGGAAATCCACTCAAAGAGAGAACACCCAAAACTGCTACGAGAGAATACGGAATAAGATTGACAATCCCCGTTGTGTTCCGGAGGTGGAGTTTATATGAGGTCCTCCCATTGATTCAACCCCCAGCGCCGGATGGCCTTCTGGGACTTGTAGTATTTCCGTAAGGGACGGTCAGTACGTAATCTTTTACATTTGGCTGTGTCGATGGTAGCGATCGCTACAAAATTCATGACAACCCACAGAAAGACTAGGCCCATGCACCACTCACTACCCCTGGGCATAATGGATGAAAGCTAGGGAAAATGGGTGCAGGCCTGAGAACACTGCCTGCATTTAAAATGGCCCCCTCCCTCACATCACATGGCCAGGGCCTGTAGCAGCACTCAAAATGGCCCCCAACCACATGGCCTGTCCACAACAGGCCAAAAAAACGAAAATCACAGAAAAATCAGCACAATCCCAAGCCATCCAGCCCTCCATGATGTTTAAATTCAAGACAACCCACAGAAAGACTAGGCACATGCACCACTCACTACCCCTGGGCATAATGGATGAAAGCTAGGCAAAATGGGTGCAGGCCTGAGAACATTGACTGCATTCAAAATGGCCCCCTCCCTCACAGCGCATGGCCAGGGCCTCTAGCAGCACTCAAAATGGCCCCCAACCACATGGCCTGTCCACAACAGGCCAAAAATACGAAAATCACAGAAAAATCTGCACAATCCCAAGCCATCCAGCCCCTCCATGATGTTTAAATTCAAGACAACCCACAGAAAGACTAGGCCCATGCACCACTCACTACCCCTGGTGAAAAGGCCACAACAGGCCAAAAAAACGAAAATCACAGAAAAATCAACACAATCCCAAGCCATCCAGCCCCTCCATGATGTTTAAATTCAAAACACCCCACAGAAAGACTCAGTGCACCCACCACTGATTACCCCTGGGTAAAAGGCCCCAAAACAGCCCAAAAATCGAAAATTCCAAAATTGTAGTTGCAGCAACTGTAATGCCCCAAACAAACTTACTTGTGAAATTTCTAATCCAAAAGTGATCCAAAGAAAGTCAAAAAGGCCTCAAATCCAAATATCCAGCAGCATCCACAAAAAGTAATCCTTCCAGCTCCAGATCCAAATGAAAATTGACCAGGAGATGGACAAAGCACGGGGAGGAGCCTGCTGGACAGGAACAGGAAGTTGAAGACTGTGGGGCACTTCCTTCCTCCCACCCCCCCCCCCCTCAATGGACTCCTCGCAAAAAAAGTGCAGGCAAATGTCAACCTGAGGAGTTATTCAGATAAAAATCATCATTTCCAGAAGGTTTATGCTGCTTGCTGGTGGATTTCTTGTGCAGAATTGCAAATTTTGTATTTTCGCGAGTGCGAGATTGTTGCTGCTCGCCGCATCTCCAAGCTCGCAATTGCGAAGTACCGCGATACGTGATCACGGCGTACTCGCGTTGACAAACTCTCGCTGTACAAGTTGGCAAGCCGCGATTACGTAATCGCGCTTGCAAAATTCCCGCGGGATCCCGCAGCAAGATCCAAAATGGCGCAGCACTCGCAAAATATCAAGAAAAATAACTCGGCAAACGATGAATGACGGTAAGTAAACGCCGCGCGCCGCAAAATTGTATCACCAAGAAAAAAAAATCTGCTGCGTGCAAATTTGCGGATTTTGTGGGAAATTCGCAAATCTCGCGGATTGCGAATTTACCGAAAATCCGCAAAATCCGCGAGCGGAACGGATTTTACGCCCATGCTTACACTAGACAGAGAATGGGTGCAGGCACTGATAGATAGAGGTGACAAGGGAATCGACAGCGAGAAAAAAGAGAGTCTGAGTGAGAGAGAGGATGTAAGAGAGCCAGAGGGAACTGAGTGAGAAAAACGGAGACATACAGAGGTGAGAGAGAGAATAAGAAAGACAGATTGGAGAGCGGGGTGGCGTAACAATGCGCGCGAAGGGTAGGAGGGGTGAAAAGGAAAGAAAGAAAGAACGAAGGAAAGAAATAAAGAAAGAAAAAAAGAAAGAAAGATAGAAAGAAGCAATAGATAGAAAAGGCAGTCACTGTTGATAGTTCTATGGGGCATTTGATTTTGAGGTGGCCCATTTTGCCGTACTGTTCTTCCCCTCAAATTTGAGCAATTTCAGATGTTACTTTCTGCTGGGGGTGGGGCTGTGTGAGAAGGATGACATTTTCTCAGAGAAACCCTCCTTAAGGATTTCTTCGCTGTGGTGTGCTGGAGAAAGCCTCAGGCAAAATAATGATATCGCCTAACTAACTGCTTGTACAGGCATATGTTCAAGGAAAATATCTGGAATTCCACCAGGTTCACACATCAGTGGCTGCTCTGCGTGCATTAAAGTTACCAGAAATACGGCACAGTGGCTGAACTGGGTCAATAAGCGTGGGCATCAAAGAAAATGCCCAGATCCACCAGGCTGATTGGGGCTGTGCTCCCTCACTGCGCGGGCATGTGGCACAGAGCCAGATGCAGATCTTGTTCTCTGCAGGGTTTGGGCAACGTAGGCTCCAGCTGCTGAGCTTACACTGCGGGCCTCGAGGGCTGATGTAAGATTACATTGAGTTATTATAGAACGAGCCCACAGGATTTGAGGGCAATAAGACAGTTGGTATGCACCGGGCCTTAGGCAAGGGGCACCAGTTCTGTTCTACAAACACAAAAGACAGTACACCTGGCACTAGGTAGGTTTTACAGCAGGTGGTTTGCAGGGCCCCGTGTACATGAACTGGGCCAGGGGTTTACGGGTGTATGAGGGATAGCAGAGGTTGCTGCACTGAGGAACATGCAGGAAAACATTGGCTCACGGTGGGGTTTAAGGCCAGGTCTTCACCCAGTTTAGCCGTCTTTATTAGACTGCTCCGCCCCGCAGCCACTCCAAGTCCCCTCTGGAGACACGTGGGACGCAGCGCAGCGCAGCGCAGCATGACACTTACCTTAAACATTTATTTACATGCCTTGGCTGCACTGTGGCGCTTTGTTTTCCCTGTTTGCTACTAATTAATGTCCGAGTGAATAGCCGGGTCCATCGCACACATCCCAGGCGAATAGCTGCCTGGCTCCAGGGAGTTCCTTGCAGGGAGCAGCAGAAGTGGGTCCGTCAAACATGGATGTCCTTGGCAGAAAGCGGCGGTGCTTTTATGTAGATGGGATCTCGGTTTAAGAGGCCTGCTATAAAAGTGCTTTATTCACGTAGCGCTGTAAAATAGGAAATCATGGGATTCGGCGGCGGGTGTACTTGTTTAGTAGAGAGTGATGTAGTGATCGGTGCAGTTGATGGAAAACCCCGAAACTGGTACTCGAGTTGGGATTTCAGAACAGCTACTTTGTGTTCACACTGGCATCGTCTTCATATCAGCTCACTTGCAATCCAGATTGTCAGAAGCGAGGAAGCCATTTCAGGGGTTCAGCAAAATGGTGTCCCAGTACAATAGTTTGTTGCCAACACAAGCACTCACTGGAAGACTCGGCTGCGGCCGGGCAACATTGGCGGCCGCAAATTCGGGGGCCTGTTTTGGCGTTCTGAGTGACGGGTGACTGTCTCCTCCAATGGCTGGCCTCCGTTTAGGAAGCCAGCCAATGGAGGAGAGAGGAGGAGAGAGGCAGGTTCAAGCCCCCATACTCCAAATCATTAAATCTCCTCCCGGAGACTGCGCAAGCGCAGCCTTTCGGTCCTCGACCTAAAAATGCATGTTGGGCATTTCCCTGCACTACGTGGCAGGCACCACTCGGTGCATGCTACATGTGTCAGGGAAATGTAGGGGGGCACCATAGGTGTCCCCCAAGTGCACAAGTAACATGCCCCTGTAAAAGGGGTCACGCAAAAGGCCCCCAAAGTACATCCCGCCTAAGCATGGGCGGAAAATCTGTTCCGCTCGCGGATTTTGCGGATTTTCTTTAAATTCGCAATCCACGAGATTCGAGAATTTCCCGCAAAATCCACGAGCGGAACGGATTGGGTCAAAAGTTCAAGCTGACTTTTTGTAACTATTTTAGAATGGGGCCGGCAAGCTGCCAGAGCCTCTAAAATAGTTACAAAAAGTCAGCTTCAACAGGAAGCACTAATAGATAAAGTAAAGCAGGTGCTAGAGTTGAATCTCAAATTCAGTTACACAATCATTAATCACCCCAAACTTGGGGTGATTAATGACTGTGTAACTTAATTTGACCTTCAACTCAAGCACCTGCTATACTTTATCTATTAGTGCTTCCTGTTGAAGCTGACTTATGGCTGAGGGCAGAAGGGCAACAAGTGGGACAGAGGGCATGAGTTAGGCAGCGGGCAGAAGGGCACAGAAACCAGTGGGGCAGAGGGCAGAAGGGCACAAACAAGAGTGGGGCAGAGGGCAGAAAGGCACAAAAACAAGTGGTACAGAGGGCAGAAGGGCATAAAAAACGAGAGGGTGGCAGTGATGAACCAGGCAAAAAAAAAACGCGAACACGCAAAGCGCCCCGCGAATACGCAAAGTTCCCCGCGAACACCCGTGAACACGCAAAAATAAAAAATCTGCAAATTCGTGTGAATTCGCGAATTTTGTGGATTGCGAATTCGCAAATCCGCAAATTCACGGATCGCGAATTCGCAAAATTCGCCCATGCTTACAAAGGGTGTTGCCCCCTTACTCTGACTTAGGAAGAAGGATCCTATT
>NW_028242542.1:0-13505 GCF_964263255.1 Lissotriton vulgaris | reverse complement strand
CCACCTAAACTTAAGAACTACCCATAGTTTTTTGCTTCTTTTATGCATAATTTATTCATCACTCTATGCTTAAAAGGGTATTTTCTTTATATATATATATATATGTAGGCTTATGGTTTGATAATAAACTACGAATTTGACTACACAGACGGAGTTACCTCTTCATTTTCTGTGCGGAGTGCGTGGTGCTGCAAAGTACGTGGAGCCTAATATATATATATATATATATATATATATATATATATATATATATATATATATATATATATATACCTACTGGCGGTCGCCAGTAGGTATATATAGTTAAGATTTTTTTCCTATGGGATTTCTGAAAATTCTATGTCGAATAACTTTGGCGTTTCCAGAGGATGTATGACGTTATAACGCATACCATTACAACTACCTACCATTACAACCGACCATTACAACGCATACCATTACAACGCATAGCGCTTAGAGGTGCTGGATAGTGGTAAGTATAATTTACTATTCCAACTCCAGTCCCCGTGGACACTAGGGAAGGTGTTGGATAGTAAATTAAACTTATTCCCTATCCTAGAGCGCCCCCCAGCGCAATGCGTTGTAATGGTATGCTTTGTAAAAGTTGCGTTGTAATGGTAGGTAGTTGTAAAAGTTGCGTTGTAACAGGTGTATACCGTTTCCAGAAGGAATTGGCTGAAATTTTCAGGAAAATGGCACATTTTGTTTCTGAGCAGCCCCTGAAAATATGGGGGGGTTTCGTAAAGGGGGGGCCGAGAAAAAAGGGGGGTCCCGAAACGCGTTTTTTCCATTTATTTTTCTATAGGGCGGTTGGAATCACTTTTAGCTCGAACGGCTGAATGGATTTACACAAAACTTGGCAAAATTGTAGATATGGTTTGCCCGACGTGCCTTTGCTATGTCTCAATATATGTGCTCCAGTGGATTTTGAGAAATTTACGTTTTAAAAAATAGATATATCTGTGACAGCGCTCCGGTTAGCGCCCCGGTTCGCGTACCTGACGCGTAACGGAACTTCGCGAGGAGAAGCGGATTGGCTCCCGGGTGACTGTCAACATTCTAAACAGTCCGGAGCGGCCGCCATCTTATGTCTCGGTAGGATCGAGACACAAGAGGTGGCAAAAACAAAGGGGGAAATGAGCATAAGGGGGCAGAGTACATCCTCCCTGACCCCCTAGGTTTGATGAGGGGGCTTTAAAAGGGCCCGCGGGGCAAAAAAAAAATAAATTTATTATCGTTTTTTTTGCGGGGGGAGCGCCCGGTACGCGCACCGGGAAGCGGTCCGGGGAGCGTAATATAGGGAAAAAAGAATGAAAGAATGTTCAAATATTGTATGTTTATTGATTGTTCTTTTTGTTGTATTTTTTTTTTTTTTTTTATTTAAGTACCAATGCAGAGTCTAAAAATAAATATACACCGTTTGCTTTGTAGATATCTTGCATGTTGTTTCAGAAGTTATTGTGGTATATGGAATTCATAGCATAGCCTGTGAGGAAAGCAGAAAGAACATGGAGGCAGGAGATGATAAAGAGATGTTAACTACACATTGGAGATAATATAGTGAGAGAAAGGAAGTAACTATGAGCAAACTTACTATGTAACACAAAAAAGTTGCACAGTATATTTTAAGTCTCAGTTTATATTTTATCTTTTTGGGTACTATTTCATAATTTTCATATTAAAAAGAATAATGTCTCAAACAATTTTAACTTGTAAAATTTAAATTTATTGTTCAGATTTTTCAAAATCTAAGAGAATTTGTAACATTAAATCATCAGGAATGTCCTCCTTTTCATTCCAAGAATCACATTCACATTCTTCAGCACATTTTAATAATTGTTGTTCTACTGATTCATCCATCAAGTCTAGTTCTTCTTTTTCTTGGTTTGGATTGCTTTCAATCTTAATTTCAAATGAAATTGTATTTTCTTTTTGCTGTGCTTCCATTTTCTTGCTGTAAATTGCATTAAAAAAATATATCAGTGGAGATAGGGCACTGTTGGGTTTAAGTTCAGACAGGTACTTGTGAGTTTTTAACAGTGAAGTAATCTTTGGGCAGTGCATGGTTTCAGGCAGGAAGTAGTACTATTAAAAAGTACATGTGATGAAGCCTAAGTAAATTCATAATTCTACCACAGAAGCCTAACTCAATCAATAATTTAAATAATTAAGTCTTTCTCAATGACTAACTCTTATAGAGGGACAGTATGCAACTATCTGAAAACGTTTTCCTTATTTAATTTAAAGTGCATAATATAGTTCTCCTTTCAAATTTTTTAAATTATATCTTACCTTTGAAAAAGAAGTTAAAGTTGACAGTGAAAATGCTCTAGAAATGTACTTCCGGAAGTAGTAGTCAAAATGGCTGTGTTTCTCTCTCTTTCTTTATATATATTCAGGTACATAACCAATCAAATGTCTTGAAATAATAGTAACAAATGAAAGTAACATTTTAATTGGTTGTCAATTCTAACACTTCATATGTGTTTCTGTCATGTAATTTACCTCAGGATATTTAGTCAGGCCTACAGCATAATTTTCTCAATGGAATTCCATCAAATTTGGGTAAATGGTAGGGACTGCTATGTAGTAGGGCCTATTCTATATTTGATGAAAGTGTCTCCAGTGGTTTTTCTGTAAATTACTTTCCAACCTTTTTTTAGCGAGCGCTCACCGGTGCACGGCCCGGTACGCGTACCGGCAGCGTTACGGGAGTCCTCCATTTTGTGTTTCGGTCGAATTGAGACACAAGATGGAGGGCAAACAATGTTCGGAATGGGTAGAAGGGGGCACGGTAGACACTTCCTTACCCTTTAGGTTTTCTGAGGGGGGCTTAGGACGCTCATATAGGCCAACAAAAAAAATTACAAATTAAAAAAATCGCAGGGGGAGCGCCCGGTACGCAAACCGGGCAGCGCCCCGGGAAGCGCAACAAAGAGAAAAAAAGAAAGACAGGGTGTAAAAATGTTAGCAATTTTGATATAAATGGAAGGTAGTTCTGAAAAGAACTGTTTTTTTATTCTTTTTCTTCTTTTTTATTTTTTTAATTAATTTTCCGGACAATTTTTTGATTTTTTAGGATTTTTGAAAACTATTTTGTGTTTTTTTAGTGTTTTTTTAGGGGAAATAACAAAAAAGCAGGGTTAGAACATGTCTCAACAGGAGCAAAAAAAAATCAAAAGGAATCAATGTTTTGTCTTCTTGTTGCATTTATGATTTTCTCCAGCTCGGATAATCAAAGTAATACTCTTTTCTCCAAAACTGATAGTTCCTCCACAATATATACAAACTATTTTGTAGTTTTTAAAAAGAGTTTGAAAATTGTAGACCATTTCTCGGCCTTCTGGTCCGGCGAATGAGCTTTGTCCACTGGAGGTGCTGGGGATGACATTTGGGGGGTTGGCAGCAAGATCCCTTACTTGTGCTTGGGAATGGCTCTGCAATGGTGTTTCTGTCAGGAACTGCTTTACTTGCTCTTCCTCCTCCTCCTCTTCATCCTCATTATCTTCCTCTACACCAAAGTCCAGTGTTGGAGGTGGTCCTTTTGGTGGTGGTGGTGGTGGTTGCTGAGAAGCACCATCTGCAGCTAAAATAGAAGCCATTCTAAAAAACAGGTCTTGCTCTCTGGAAGTAGAAAGTAAGAATGAGGTAAAAAGGTGGGGGCTTTCATCATTTTGAAAAAAAAAATGTTCAGAACCAATAAAAAGTGTTATTTTCAGGTCACATGACCTGTTACGCTTACGTTACGCGCCCCGGGCCGCGCCCCGGAGCGCTTCCGGGGAGCTGCCCTTCGTGCTCTGTAGCGCTCCGGAGCACTCCCGGGTGCGCTAGCGCAGCGCGTCATAAGACGCATCACGCGGCAACGCGATACGTCGCGCTTACGCGACGCGTCACGCTGTTGATTTCTAACGCGGCAGTTGCGCTAACGGAACGTTTACCGGTTCGCGTACCGGGTCGCGGCACCAAATTGAGCTAACGGGAAGCTACCCGGTGCGCGGACCAGTAGCGAAACAAAAAAAATAAATAAATAAATATATATACATAAAAAAATTATATTAAAAACATATAAAATATATTTTTCCTTTAAAAGAAGAATACATTTTACAGCTTTTGATATTTTCTATTAAAAAAACCATTGAAATTCACTGAAAAAACCATAGGTTATAAAACATATATAGTTAAGAATTAGCATTTGCAAAACCTTGAAAATTTACTGAAAAAACCATAGGTTATAGACCATATATAGTTAGGGATTAGCATTTACAAAACCTTATTTTACTCACACAAAACCATTGAAATTCGCATATATAGTTAGTTGCACTAACTATATATCGCGCACCCGCAATCCACTGCTGATGATGTCACATATTACATCATTCATGACATGGTCAGTGACATCACTGATGACATCACTGTTGACAACTCAAATGACATCACTGACAACATTACTGATGACATCATTCATGTGATAATACGATTAACCTCTTCAGACTCTAATATAACCTTAGATACACTCAGTGTAAACACTCACAGATTGTCACTCATCCATGGAGTTACTCAGACACCTAGTCAGTCATGCAACGAATCAATCACAGCTCCATTTCCTCAACTATACAGTTATACACACCTTACTTATTGAAACATATTCTTACACATATTTACTCTCTTATACAATCACTGATACACGTTTTCAATGATCCATACAGCCACTCACACATTCACTGACTCTTATGCACAGTAATTTATATATGTCAACTCTCACATGTACTGTGTTTTACATATGTACTTACTTTGAAATATAGCACTGAGATATCCATTCACTCACCAATACACTCATGCACACAGTCAACCACCCATACAGCTGTTTCCACATGCAGTTTTGAACCCATACATCTAGTGAATCAACGGTTCACACATGTATGCACAGAGTCACACAACTCCCAGCCACCCCCACACACACACTCACTCTCCCATACAAATACTTGGGCAACCAATCAATAACCCATATAGTTACTCATATAGCTACTGATCAACACATGCAGCAGTTTACAGAACAACAGATATAATGATGCACAAATTAAGACAGTTTAGTCACTAACCCATGCACTCAGTGAGACACATTTAATCACTCTCTCATACAGTCAGTCATGCACCTACTAAATCCTTCATCCAGACACTTATACATCCACTCATTCTTCAATATGTAAGACATATTTTAACTTTACAGAAACACACAGTCACTGGATGATGTCATCAGTGATGTCATCAGTGATGTCACTGACCATGTCATGAATGATGTAATATGTGACATCATCAGCAGTGGATTGCGGGTGCGCGATATATAGTTAGTGCAACTAACTATATATGCGAATTTCAATGGTTTTGTGTGATTAAAATAAGGTTTTGTAAATGCTAATCCCTAACTATATATGGTCTATAACCTATGTTTTTTTCAGTGAATTTTCAAGGTTTTGTAAATGCTAATTCCTAACTATATATGGTTTATAACCTATGGTTTTTTCAGTGAATATATATATATATATATATATATATATATATATATATATATATATATATATATATATATATATATATATATATATATATATATATATATATATATATATATATATATATATATATACATACATTACCTACTGGCGGTCGCCAGTAGGTATATATAGTTAGGATTTTTTCTCTATGGGATTTTTGAAAATTCTATGTCTAATAAGTTTGGCGTTTGTGGACGGAATTGGCTGAAATTTTCAGGAAAATGGAACATTTTGTTTCTGAGCAGCCCCTGACAATTTGGGGGGGTTTCATCAAGGGGGGGCCGAGAAAAAAGGGGGGTCCCAAAACACGTTTTTCCCATGTTAATTTCCATAGGGCGGTTGGCCTCACTTTTAGCTCGAACGGCTGAATGGATTTGCACGAAACTTGGCAAAATTGTAGGGACTGTTAGCCCGATGTGCCTTTGCTAGGTCTCAATATATGTGCTCCAGTGGATTTTGAGTAATTTAGGTTCAAAAAAAGATATATATCTGAGCGGAGCCTAACCACACATCTGATCTGATTGGCTGTCAGCACTTCATCCAAGAAGTGTTGGCAGCCATCTTGGGACCAATATACATGATAGCACCTCATTAAAAAGCATTGTAGTTAATAGAGGGTTTTAGGACTTTAGTTACATTATAAATCATTTGTTGATGGTACCATACTCGTTTTAGGAATTGTGGTGGGTTCTAAGGTGATTTTACCATGTGAAAAAACCTTCTGCTGTGATATCATGAATATTGTTTGAAAGAAAACTAATATCTCATGATTTTCCCACAGTGGTTTGGAAGGGGATCTATAAGCTAAACTGAAAGCATATTTTCTGTAAATTCACATTATCTTTCTCAGTCATGTGAAAATGAAGTCTGACATTCTCAGTAAAACATGTACATCCAACAAGGACAGAGACTGTCAGTTGATTCCTTTGTGTTCTACTGCAGCCTCCTAGAGTGTTCTAAAGAACAACTAGAGCGCTAACAGTCCTACTTGTTACAAAGGTATGGCACACCTGAAGCCATCTTGATTGGAATAAAGTGGTAACTCTTAAAACATTTAATTTAAAAAGAAACAGCATGAGGGGGTATATTTTGCCATAGAAAGTATGATTAGTGCTGCAGAATGAAAAATTAGGGCACATTTTGAGTGACTTCTCAAATCCTTTTCTATTTCATTAAAACATTCTGACATGCAGTCTCCCAAAATGGCCACCAGAGACAAAAGAGCCCAAATGTAGCCCAAATATCACCCAGATGTAGCCCAAGTATAGCCCAATGACAGAATGTCCCAGAGTGTTCTAAAGAACAACTAGAGCGCTAACAGTCCTACTTATTACAAAGGTATAGCACACCTGGAGCCATCGTGATGGGAATAAAGTGGTAACTCTTAAAACATTTAATTTAAAAAGGAACAAAATGAGGGGGTATATTATGCAATAGAAGGTATTATTAGTGCTGCAGAAAGAAAAATTAGGGCACATTTTGAGTGACTTTTCAAATCCTCTTCTATTTCATTAAAAAAGTCTGACATGCAGTTTCCCAAAATGGCCACCAGAGACAAAAGAGCCCAAATGTAGCCCAAATATCACCCAGATGTAGCCCAAGTATAGCCCAATGACAGAATGTCCCAGAGTGTTCTAAAGAACAACTAGAGCGCTAACAGTCCTACTTATTACAAAGGTATGGCACACCTGAAGCCATCTTGATTGGAATAAAGTGGTAACTCTTAAAACATTTAATTTAAAAAGGAACAAAATGAGGGGGTATATTTTGCCATATGAATTATGATTAGTGCTGCAGAAAGAAAAATTAGGGCACATTTTGAGTGACTTCTCAAACCCTCTTCAATTTCATTAAAAAATTCTGACATACAGTCTCCCAAGATGGCCACCAGAGACAAAAGAGCCTAAATGTAGCCCAAATATCACCCAGATGTACCCCAAGTATAGCCCAATGACAGAATGTCCCAGAGTGTTCTAAAGAACAACTAGAGCGCTAACAGTCTTACTTATGACAAAAGTATGGCACACCAGAAGCCATCTTGATTGGAATGAAGTGGTAAGTCTGAAAACACTCAATTTAAAAAGGAACAACATGAGGGGGTTAATTTTGCCATAGAAAGTATGATTAGTGCTTCAGAAAGAAAAATTATGGATCATTTTGAGTGACTTCTCAAATCCTCTTCTATTTCATTAAAAAAATTCTGACATGCAGACTGAAACATGCACTTTGAATACCAGCAGCAGACGTCCCTAGTGAGCAGTAGCTTTACTACAGTGATCTAATGTGCAACTAGAGTGCTAACATTCAGAATTTATGGCAAATGTGTGACACATCTGAATGCCTTCTTGATGGAACCAAAGTAAACAAGCATTGAAAATGCAATAGATCTCGCCCTCGTTTAAGTTAAAGCCATTCTGTTTGTAATGAGGTGGCTTTTTAGCTTTGATTTTATTAGTGTTTTTTCAACTTTCATGTAAATAACATGCATCTGTATGCATATAAGTATATGTATGCATGCATTTATGTTTGTATTTATATAGATATACAGATGATATATGTTTATATATGTATGTATATATATATATATTCACTGAAAAAACCTTAGGTTATAGACCATATATAGTTAGGAATAAGCATTTACAAAACCTTGAAAATTCACTGAAAAAACCATAGGTTATAGACCATATATAGTTAGGAATTAGCATTTACAAAACCTTGAAAATTCACTGAAAAAACCATAGGTTATAGACCATATATAGTTAGGAATTCGCATTTACAAAACCTTATTTTACTCACACAAACCATTGAAATTCCATATATAGTTAGTTGCACTAACTATATATCGCACACCCGCAATCCACTGCTGATGATGTCACATATTACATCATTCATGACATGGTCAGTGACATCACTGATGACATCTCAAATGACATCACTGATGACATCACTGATGACAACATCCAGTGACTGTATGTTTCTGTAAAGTTAAAATATGTCTTACATATTGAAGAAAAGAGTGGATGTATAAGGGTCTGGATGAAGGATTTAGTAGGTGCATGACTGACTGTATGAGTGAGTGATTAAATGTGTCTCACTGAGTGCATGGGTTAGTGACTAAACTGTCTTAATTTGTGCATCATTATGTCTGTTGTTCTGTAAACTGTTGCATGTGTTGATAAGTAGCTATATGAGTAACTATATGGGTTATTGATTGGTTGCCCAAGTATTTGTATGGGAGACTGAGTGTGTGTGTGGGTGGCTGGGAGGTGTATGACTCTGTGCATAGATGTGTGAGCAGTTGATTCACTAGATGTATGGTTTCAAAAGTGCATGTGGAAACAGCTGTATGGGCGGTTGACTGTGTGCATGAGTGTATTGGTGAGTGAATGGATATCTCAGTGCTACATGTCAAAGTAAGTACATATGTAAAACACAGTACATGTGAGAGTTGACATATATAAATAACTGTGCATAAGAGCCAGTGAATGTGTGAGTGGCTGTATGGATCATTGTGAACTTGTATCAGGGATTGTATAAGAGAGTAAATATGTGTTAGTATATGTTTGAATAAGTAAAGTTTGTATAACTGTATAGTTGAGGAAATGGAGGTGTGATTGATTCTTTGCATGACTGACTAGGTGTGTGAGTAACTCCATGGATGAGTGACAGCCTGTGAGTGTCTGTTTACACTGATTGTATCTAAGGTTATATTAGAGTCTGAAGAGGTTCATCGTATTATCACATGAATGATATCATCAGTGATGTGATCAGTAATGTCAAATGAGATGTCATCAGTGATGTCATCAGTGATGTCATTTGAGATGTCATCAGTGATGTCATTTGAGATGTCATCAGTGATGTCATCAGTGATGTCACTGACCAAATTACTATTCCCACTCCAGAGGGTGCAACAGTAGGGAAAGCGTTGGATAGTGTAGGGGTAAAAATTACTATTCCCACTCCAAAGGGTGCAACATTAGGAAAAGCGCTGGATAGCATAGGGGTAAAAATTACTATTCCCACTCCAGAGGGTGCAACTGTAGGGAAAGCGTTGGATAGCGTAGTGGTAAAAATTACTATTCCAACTCCAGTGAGTAAAACAGTAGGGAAAGCGCTGGATAGCGTAGGGGTAAAAATTACTATTCCCACTCCAGAGGGTGCAACAGTAGGGAAAGCATTGGATAGCCTAGTGGTAAAAATTGCTATTCCAACTCCAGTGAGTACAACAGTAGGGAAAGCGCTGGATAGCGTAGGGGTAAAAATTACTATTCCCACTCCAGAGGGTGCAACAGTAGGGAAAGCGTTGGATAGCGTAGGGGTAAAAATTACTATTCCCACTCCAAAGGGTGCAACAGTAGGGAAAGCGCTGGATAGCGTAGGGGTAAAAATTACTATTCCCACTCCAGAGGGTGCAACAGTAGGGAAAGCGTTGGATAGCGTAAGGGTAAAAATTACTATTCCCACTCCAAAGGGTGCAACAGTAGGAAAAGCGTTGGATAGCGTAGGGGTAATAATTACTATTCCCACTCCAAAGGGTGCAACAGTGGGGAAAACGTTGGATAGTGTAGGGGTAAAAAATACTATTCCCACTCCAGAGGGTGCAACAGTAGGGAAAGCGCTGGATAGCGTAGGCATAAAAATTACTATTCCCACTCCACAGGGTACAACAGTAGAAAAAGCGCAGGAACTTAAAAATAAAAATAAACCATTTGTCAAATTTAGCATAAAATTGTATGTAGATTATAAACATATTTAATATATACATTTAAATGTATTATTATTAACAAACACCTACACACCTAAAATTAATTACTCAATTACATTTAATATTTACTAATTCATTATTGATTAGTATTGTATTTTCAAAATATTTACATAATTAATTAATTGACAGCTTTCACACCATATACACTTATAAACACCAAAACACAAACTAAAATGTATTATTTAATTATAATTAATTAATAATTAATTAATTAATTATTCGATAAAAATGTCATTACATCACTACATTTTCACTTAAAAATTCCAGTACACACACCAAAATTAATTAAACAATTAACATAATTAATTAACATAATTAATTATCAATTAACTAATTGAAATTAATTAACTAATAATTATTAAACTATTTATATTAAATTAACACAATAATTAATCAATTATTTTAATATATTTAAATTACTTCCCACTCTATTCCCCTATAAACCCACAACCCGCTACGGAACTATTAACACTAAATTCAACATAAAATACATTATTAACAAAAAAAATGCTACAAAATATAATTAATTGACAAACAATACTCATTAAAACACTAAATTACTTATAATTATTAAAAAATCGATATTTTTGTAAACTATGTTTTTGTAAACGATATTTATTACAACTATATTATTGTTATCGATATTACTTACCTGTCTGTAGACATTATGGTCAAACTATATTTTTGATATCGATATTTCTTCTTGTCGATATTTCTGCGGCGATATTAATGTAACTCGATATTTTCCCGTCGATATTCCCACTCTACACCACGGTGGGGGATGTCCATGATGCAGCACAGCGGTTTAAGAGCATGTTTTGTCCTTTGTAATGTGTTCGCTCAGCCAGAAAAGGAATACTGCCCCCGTGCACTACAGAAGGAGTTCAGGGTCCTGCAGTCATAGTGGACAGCTCTCTGTTTGCCTGCTGACCCATTGCTGGTCAGCTTTTGAGTTCAGTGTACTCATGCCACCTGTGTGACTAGTAGATATCAGTGTTCAGCTGTATTGTACTGTAGTCTGCAAAAGCATTGATCTGTGTGTTAGACTTGATTAGTACCACCATTTGTTTGGAGTGGCTTGAAGCAGTTCACAGGGTGGCGGTGTAGTTGCATGAATGCAGGCGCTAAGAAAAGATTTTATGAATACCTCTAGCGGTCTTTAGCAATTACCACTGCAGTATCACAGTGCCCCTCACTGAAGCACAAAATATTATTTGCAAATTAAAACTACTCTGCTGGTGTTAACAGTTGGTAACATTTTCACCAATGGTACATGGATTACTTATGCTGGGGACTGTTGTCCAGAAAATTAATTCGACTGGAAATGTATTATCCCTACAACAAGACTGATTCTAGGTTAGCATTAGGAAGGGACACTATGGCAACATCTGCCTCTGCTTGAAGTAGCTTCAGTGTGGTCAGTAAACACAAGCTGTGCTCTGGAAGCACTATCGCTCATTGCAATTTATAACTCATGTCGGTGGTCATATTATTGATTTATCGTTATGCAATCAGTCTGCAGTACTTTTTAGTCCAAGTGATAATGTGTTTAGGTGCTAAAAATATTGGCGGCAGCATAAAATTATGTAATCAAAACGTTGTTAAGTTATTAAGAGTTGCATGGCCATTAAGCTCAGCTGGCTGTGTTTTAGATAAGTGATAATTTACCACCTGCTGGAAATCATACATAATAAGGCCCTAGCAAGAGAAAGTGTGGTCTTTCCCTACTGTTTTACTCACTGGAGTTGGAATAGTAATTTTTACCACTACGCTATCCAACGCTTTCCCTACAGTTGCACCCTCTGGAGTGGGAATAGTAATTTTTACCCCTATGCTATCCAGCGCTTTTCCTAATGTTGCACCCTTTGGAGTGGGAATAGTAATTTTTACCCCTACACTATCCAACGCTTTCCCTACTGTTGCACCCTCTGGAGTGGGAATAGTAATTTTTACCCCTACGCTATCCAGCGCTTTCCCTACTGTTGCACCCTTTGGAGTGGGAATAGTAATTTTTACCCCTACGCTATCCAACGCTTTCCCTACTGTTGCACCCTCTGGAGTGGGAATAGTAATTTTTACCCCTACGCTATCCAGCGCTTTCCCTACTGTTGTACTCACTGGAGTGGGAATAGTAATTTTTACCACTACGCTATCCAATCCTTTCCCCACTGTTGCACCCTTTGGAGAGGGAATAGTAATTTTTACTCCTCCGCTATCCAACGCTTTCCCTACTGTTGCACCCTTTGGAGTGGGAATAGTAATTTTTACCCCTACGCTATCCAGCACTTTCCCTACTGTTGCACTCAGTGGAGTGGGAATAGTAATTTTTCCCCCTTCGCTATCAAATGTTTTAACTAATAATTTTTTTAATATTTTTATTAAATGTATGTATTATTGTTGTTATATAATTTTATGTGTTAAATATATGTATATGTACACATTTATTAAGTTTATAAAGAATACATTTAGTTAATTTGTTATAAATAGTTAAAATATAAAAGTAATGTAAGGTATTTTGTTAATAATACTTATATTTTTTAATTATTTAATGTAATTTTAATTAATTTAAAAAGTCGATATTTTTAACATCTATATTTATTACATCGATATTTTGAGTAGATATTTATGTACTTACCTGTTTAGGTATAGGGAGTCGATATTTTTGTAAACGATATTTATAAAACTATATTTTTGTAATCGATATTTAAACACCCTACCCCCCCACCGCAGCCACATCTCTGGCCACCTGGGAGACCATCACTGGCTCCCGATCAACAAAAGAATCACCTTTAACCTCCTCACTGCATACCTCAACCACAGCGGAGAGGTGTGGCTCACTGGTTAGAGGCGGCAGATCTGTAAGCAGAGAACGGCCCGGGACCACGGTTCAATTCCCGACGTGGCAGGGTTGTGGACAAGGGGTCAACGGACTCGATAATTCTCGCCTCAGTGCGGACTCTAACCAGGGAACACACTCGGTAACTCTGGGCATTAACCTTGCCTCATCTCTACAACAGCCCCCCACAGACGCCGGGGATGCCTGGTTTCACCCCGGAGATACCCAGAAAGGGACCATCTCACAGGGAAAACCAGGACAGGTTCCCCAGCGGTCTACAGTACCAGGACACTCGGGTAGAGTAACAGTGCGCTTTACAAGAATCCCACATTTACATTTACATTTACAGCCT